>NW_023494700.1:0-22217 GCF_013368585.1 Megalops cyprinoides | reverse complement strand
TTCACAACGCAAAAAACGCAATTCCCGGGTTTTAACATCATTCAGCGTGCAGTTTCAATGATATTGCGAGAAACCCTGTTTTCGACACTTTCAGAGCGCAAAAACGCGATTCCTGGGTTTTAACATCATTCAGCGTGCAGTTTCAACTATATTGCCAGAAACACGGTTTTCAACACTTTCAGAGCGCAAAAACACGATTCCCACGTTTTCAACATCGCTCAGCATTCAATTTAAAGGAGAATGCCTGAAAAGGTTTTTGGAGTCACTCAGAGCCCAAAAACTCTGTTCTCAGCTTTGAACAATACTCAGCATTCAGATTTCAGTAGACTGTCAGAAACACAATTTTCACACTCTCCAAGCCCAAAAACTCTGTTCCCAGCTTTGAACAACACACAGCATTCATTTTCCACAAGTGCATCAGAAACGCTGTTTTCGACACTTTCACAACGCAAAAACGCGATTCCCGGGTTTTAACATCATTCAGCGTGCAGTTTCAACTATATGACCAGAAACACGGTTTTCAACACTTTCAGAGCGCAAAAACACGATTCCCACGTTTTCAACATCGCTCAGCATTCAATTTAAAGGAGAATGCCTGGAAAGGTTTTTGGAGTCACTCAGAGCCCAAAAACTCTGTTCTCAGCTTTGAACAATACTCAGCATTCAGATTTCAGTAGACTGTCAGAAACACAATTTTCACCCTCTCCAAGCCCAAAAACTCTGTTCCCAGCTTTGAACAACACACTGCACTCATTTTCCAGAAGTGCATCAGAAAAGCTGTTTTCTACACTTTCACAACGCAAAAACGCGATTCCCGGGATTTAACATCATTCAGCGTGCAGTTTCAATGATATTGCGAGAAATCCTGTTTTCGACACTTTCACAACGCAAAAACGCGATTCCCGGGTTTTAACATCATTCAGCGTGCAGTTTCAACTATATGACCAGAAACACGGTTTTCAACACTTTCAGAGCGCAAAAACACGATTCCCACGTTTTCAACATCGCTCAGCATTCAATTTAAAGGAGAATGCCTGGAAAGGTTTTTGGAGTCACTCAGAGCCCAAAAACTCTGTTCTCAGCTTTGAACAATACTCAGCATTCAGATTTCAGTAGACTGTCAGAAACACAATTTTCACCCTCTCCAAGCCCAAAAACTCTGTTCCCAGCTTTGAACAACACACTGCACTCATTTTCCAGAACTGCATCAGAAAAGCTGTTTTCTACACTTTCACAACGCAAAAACGCGATTCCCGGGATTTAACATCATTCAGCGTGCAGTTTCAATGATATTGCGAGAAATCCTGTTTTCGACACTTTCAGAGCGCAAAAACGCGATTCCTGAGTTTTAACATCATTCAACGTGCAGTTTCAACTATATTGCCAGAAACACGGTTTTCAACACTTTCAGAGCGCAAAAACACGATTCCCACGTTTTCAACATCGGTCAGCATTCAATTTAAAGGAGAATGCCTGGAAAGGTTTTTGGAGTCACTCAGAGCCCAAAAACTCTGTTCTCAGCTTTGAACAACACTCAGCATTCAGATTTCAGTAGACTGTCAGAAACACAATTTTCACACTCTCCAAGCCCAAAAACTCTGTTCCCAGCTTTGAACAACACACAGCATTCATTTTCCAGAAGTGCATCAGAAAAGCTGTTTTCGGCACTTTCAGAGCGCAAAAACGCGATTCCCGGGTTTTAACATCATTCAGCGTGCAGTTTCAACTATATGACCAGAAACACGGTTTTCAACACTTTCAGAGCGCAAAAACACGATTCCCACGTTTTCAACATCGCTCAGCATTCAATTTAAAGGAGAATGCCTGGAAAGGTTTTTGGAGTCACTCAGAGCCCAAAAACTCTGTTCTCAGCTTTGAACAATACTCAGCATTCAGATTTCAGTAGACTGTCAGAAACACAATTTTCACCCTCTCCAAGCCCAAAAACTCTGTTCCCAGCTTTGAACAACACACTGCACTCATTTTCCAGAACTGCATCAGAAAAGCTGTTTTCGGCACTTTCAGAGCGCAAAAACGCGATTCCCGGGTTTTAACATCATTCAGCGTGAAGTTTCAACTATATTGCCAGAAACACGGTTTTCAACACTTTCAGAGCGCAAAAACACGATTCCCACGTTTTCAACATCGCTCAGCATTCAATTTAAAGGAGAATGCCTGGAACGGTTTTTGGAGTCACTCAGAGCCCAAAAACTCTGTTCTCAGCTTTGAACAACACTCAGCATTCAGATTTCAGTAGACTGTCAGAAACACAATTTTCACACTCTCCAAGCCCAAAAACTCTGTTCCCAGCTTTGAACAACACACAGCATTCATTTTCCAGAAGTGCATCAGAAACGCCGTTTTCGACACTTTAACAACGCAAAAACGCGATTCCTGGGTTTTAACATCATTCAGCGTGCAGTTTCAATGATATTGCGAGAAATCCTGTTTTCGACACTTTCAGAGCGCAAAAACGCGATTCCTGGGTTTTAACATCATTCAACGTGCAGTTTCAACTATATTGCCAGAAACACGGTTTTCAACACTTTCAGAGCGCAGAAACACGATTCCCACGTTTTCAACATCGCTCAGCATTCAATTTAAAGGAGAATGCCTGGAAAGGTTTTTGGAGTCACTCAGAGCCCAAAAACTCTGTTCTCAGCTTTGAACAATACTCAGCATTCAGATTGTAGTAGACTGTCAGAAACACAATTTTCACCCTCTCCAAGCCCAAAAACTCTGTTCCCAGCTTTGAACAACACACAGCACTCATTTTCCAGAAGTGCATCAGAAAAGCTGTTTTCGACACTTTCAGAGCGCAAAAACGCGATTCCTGGGTTTTAACATCATTCAACGTGCAGTTTCAACTATATTGCCAGAAACACGGTTTTCAACACTTTCAGAGCGCAAAAACACGATTCCCACGTTTTCAACATCGCTCAGGATTCAATTTAAAGGAGAATGCCTGGAAAGGTTTTTGGAGTCACTCAGAGCCCAAAAACTCTGTTCTCAGCTTTGAACAACACTCAGCATTCAGATTTCAGTAGACTGTCAGAAACACAATTTTCACCCTCTCCAAGCCCAAAAACTCTGTTCCCAGCTTTGAACAACACACAGCATTCATTTTCCACAAGGGCATCAGAAACGCTGTTTTCGACACTTTCACAACGCAAAAACGCAATTCCCGGGTTTTAACATCATTCAGCGTGCAGTTTCAATGATATAGCGAGAAACCCTGTTTTCGACACTTTCAGAGCGCAAAAACGCGATTCCTGGGTTTTAACATCATTCAGCGTGCAGTTTCAACTATATTGCCAGAAACACGGTTTTCAACACTTTCAGAGCGCAAAAACACGATTCCCACGTTTTCAACATCGCTCAGCATTCAATTTAAAGGAGAATGCCTGAAAAGGTTTTTGGAGTCACTCAGAGCCCAAAAACTCTGTTCTCAGCTTTGAACAATACTCAGCATTCAGATTTCAGTAGACTGTCAGAAACACAATTTTCACACTCTCCAAGCCCAAAAACTCTGTTCCCAGCTTTGAACAACACACAGCATTCATTTTCCACAAGTGCATCAGAAACGCTGTTTTCGACACTTTCACAACGCAAAAACGCAATTCCCGGGTTTTAACATCATTCAGCGTGCAGTTTCAATGATATAGCGAGAAACCCTGTTTTCGACACTTTCAGAGCGCAAAAACGCGATTCCTGGGTTTTAACATCATTCAGCGTGCAGTTTCAACTATATTGCCAGAAACACGGTTTTCAACACTTTCAGAGCGCAAAAACACGATTCCCACGTTTTCAACATCGCTCAGCATTCAATTTAAAGGAGAATGCCTGAAAAGGTTTTTGGAGTCACTCAGAGCCCAAAAACTCTGTTCTCAGCTTTGAACAATACTCAGCATTCAGATTTCAGTAGACTGTCAGAAACACAATTTTCACACTCTCCAAGCCCAAAAACTCTGTTCCCAGCTTTGAACAACACACAGCATTCATTTTCCAGAAGTGCATCAGAAACACCGTTTTCTACACTTTCACAACGCAAAAACGCGATTCCCGGGATTTAACATCATTCAGCGTGCAGTTTCAATGATATTGCGAGAAATCCTGTTTTCGACACTTTCAGAGCGCAAAAACGCGATTCCTGGGTTTTAACATCATTCAACGTGCAGTTTCAACTATATTGCCAGAAACACGGTTTTCAACACTTTCAGAGCGCAAAAACACGATTCCCACGTTTTCAACATCGCTCAGCATTCAATTTAAAGGAGAATGCCTGGAAAGGTTTTTGGAGTCACTCAGAGCCCAAAAACTCTGTTCTCAGCTTTGAACAATACTCAGCATTCAGATTTCAGTAGACTGCCAGAAACACAATTTTCACCCTCTCCAAGCCCAAAAACTCTGTTCCCAGCTTTGAACAACGCACAGCACTCATTTTCCATAAGTGCATCAGAAAAGCTGTTTTCGACACTTTCAGAGCGCAAAAACGCGATTCCTGGGTTTTAACATCATTCAACGTGCAGTTTCAATGATATTGCGAGAAACCCTGTTTTTGACACTTTCAGAGCGCAAAAACACGATTCCCACGTTTTCAACATCGCTCAGCATTCAATTTAAAGGAGAATGCCTGGAAAGGTTTTTGGAGTCACTCAGAGCCCAAAAACTCTGTTCTCAGCTTTGAACAACACTCAGCATTCAGATTTCAGTAGACTGTCAGAAACACAATTTTCACACTCTCCAAGCCCAAAAACTCTGTTCCCAGCTTTGAACAACACACAGCATTCATTTTCCAGAAGTGCATCAGAAACGCCGTTTTCTACACTTTCACAACGCAAAAACGCGATTCCCGGGATTTAACATCATTCAGCGTGCAGTTTCAATGATATTGCGAGAAATCCTGTTTTCGACACTTTCAGAGCGCAAAAACGCGATTCCTGGGTTTTAACATCATTCAACGTGCAGTTTCAACTATATTGCCAGAAACACGGTTTTCAACACTTTCAGAGCGCAAAAACACGATTCCCACGTTTTCAACATCGCTCAGCATTCAATTTAAAGGAGAATGCCTGGAAAGGTTTTTGGAGTCACTCAGAGCCCAAAAACTCTGTTCTCAGCTTTGAACAATACTCAGCATTCAGATTTCAGTAGACTGCCAGAAACACAATTTTCACCCTCTCCAAGCCCAAAAACTCTGTTCCCAGCTTTGAACAACACACAGCACTCATTTTCCAGAAGTGCATCAGAAAAGCTGTTTTCGACACTTTCAGAGCGCAAAAACGCGATTCCTGGGTTTTAACATCATTCAGCGTGCAGTTTCAACTATATTGCCAGAAACACGGTTTTCAACACTTTCAGAGCGCAAAAACACGATTCCCACGTTTTCAACATCGCTCAGCATTCAATTTAAAGGAGAATGCCTGAAAAGGTTTTTGGAGTCACTCAGAGCCCAAAAACTCTGTTCTCAGCTTTGAACAATACTCAGCATTCAGATTTCAGTAGACTGTCAGAAACACAATTTTCACACTCTCCAAGCCCAAAAACTCTGTTCCCAGCTTTGAACAACACACAGCATTCATTTTCCAGAAGTGCATCAGAAACACCGTTTTCTACACTTTCACAACGCAAAAAAGCGATTCCCGGGATTTAACATCATTCAGCGTGCAGTTTCAATGATATTGCGAGAAATCCTGTTTTCGACACTTTCAGAGCGCAAAAACGCGATTCCTGGGTTTTAACATCATTCAACGTGCAGTTTCAACTATATTGCCAGAAACACGGTTTTCAACACTTTCGGAGCGCAAAAACACGATTCCCACGTTTTCAACATCGCTCAGCATTCAATTTAAAGGAGAATGCCTGGAAAGGTTTTTGGAGTCACTCAGAGCCCAAAAACTCTGTTCTCAGCTTTGAACAATACTCAGCATTCAGATTTCAGTAGACTGCCAGAAACACAATTTTCACCCTCTCCAAGCCCAAAAACTCTGTTCCCAGCTTTAAACAACACACAGCACTCATTTTCCAGAAGTGCATCAGAAAAGCTGTTTTCGACACTTTCAGAGCGCAAAAACGCGATTCCTGGGTTTTAACATCATTCAGCGTGCAGTTTCAATGATGTTGCGAGAAACCCAGTTTTCGACACTTTCAGAGCGCAAAAACGCGATTCCCGGGATTTAACATCATTCAGCGTGCAGTTTCAATGATATTGCGAGAAACCCTGTTTTCGACACTTTCAGAGCGCAAAAACGCGATTCCTGGGTTTTAACATCATTCAACGTGCAGTTTCAACTATATTGCCAGAAACACGGTTTTCAACACTTTCAGAGCGCAAAAACACGATTCCCACGTTTTCAACATCGCTCAGCATTCAATTTAAAGGAGAATGCCTGGAAAGGTTTTTGGAGTCACTCAGAGCCCAAAAACTCTGTTCTCAGCTTTGAACAACACTCAGCATTCAGATTTCAGTAGACTGTCAGAAACACAATTTTCACACTCTCCAAGCCCAAAAACTCTGTTCCCAGCTTTGAACAACACACAGCATTCATTTTCCACAAGTGCATTAGAAACGCTGTTTTCGACACTTTCACAACGCAAAAACGCAATTCCCGGGTTTTAACATCATTCAGCGTGCAGTTTCAATGATATTGCGAGAAACCCTGTTTTCGACACTTTCAGAGCGCAAAAACGCGATTCCTGGGTTTTAACATCATTCAACGTGCAGTTTCAACTATATTGCCAGAAACACGGTTTTCAACACTTTCAGAGCGCAAAAACACGATTCCCACGTTTTCAACATCGCTCAGCATTCAATTTAAAGGAGAATGCCTGGAAAGGTTTTTGGAGTCACTCAGAGCCCAAAAACTCTGTTCTCAGCTTTGAACAACACTCAGCATTCAGATTTCAGTAGACTGTCAGAAACACAATTTTCACACTCTCCAAGCCCAAAAACTCTGTTCCCAGCTTTGAACAACACACAGCATTCATTTTCCAGAAGTGCATCAGAAACGCCGTTTTCGACACTTTAACAACGCAAAAACGCGATTCCTGGGTTTTAACATCATTCAGCGTGCAGTTTCAATGATATTGCGAGAAATCCTGTTTTCGACACTTTCAGAGCGCAAAAACGCGATTCCTGGGTTTTAACATCATTCAACGTGCAGTTTCAACTATATTGCCAGAAACACGGTTTTCAACACTTTCAGAGCGCAGAAACACGATTCCCACGTTTTCAACATCGCTCAGCATTCAATTTAAAGGAGAATGCCTGGAAAGGTTTTTGGAGTCACTCAGAGCCCAAAAACTCTGTTCTCAGCTTTGAACAATACTCAGCATTCAGATTGTAGTAGACTGTCAGAAACACAATTTTCACCCTCTCCAAGCCCAAAAACTCTGTTCCCAGCTTTGAACAACACACAGCACTCATTTTCCAGAAGTGCATCAGAAAAGCTGTTTTCGACACTTTCAGAGCGCAAAAACGCGATTCCTGGGTTTTAACATCATTCAACGTGCAGTTTCAACTATATTGCCAGAAACACGGTTTTCAACACTTTCAGAGCGCAAAAACACGATTCCCACGTTTTCAACATCGCTCAGGATTCAATTTAAAGGAGAATGCCTGGAAAGGTTTTTGGAGTCACTCAGAGCCCAAAAACTCTGTTCTCAGCTTTGAACAACACTCAGCATTCAGATTTCAGTAGACTGTCAGAAACACAATTTTCACCCTCTCCAAGCCCAAAAACTCTGTTCCCAGCTTTGAACAACACACAGTGTCATGGACTAGGTTCCACTCAGCTTAAACACACCGAAGAAACTCCAGGAGACCGATGGTTCATTTCCATGAAGTTTTACTTGGCATATTGTGAAACTGCAACACAGTATACAAAATACAATTAAATTCCCATGCTAACAACAGCGTAGCAAGCTAGAGCTAACTAAGCCTAGCATATATTAACACAATGGGGCTAATGAAGCTAACTAGGCTTGCTCATGCTAATTATCATCTTAGCTGCCTTAATGATGAACAACAATAAATACTGTAACTTATAACTCAATGTTACACAATAAAATACTCACAGACGTTGCCTGAGCCGAAGGGAGAAAAGAAAGGCGAGGAAAGAAAGCTGGAGACTGCTGCGAGATCGCATGTAGCTGATCACTGCATGACTGCTTCCTACTTCCTGTGTTTCCCAGAATGCACTAGTGGGTGCTATGGTTACAGAGTACACAAATAAACTGTACAGCTGAGATAAACTAACACCTTAAAACATAATATTAACTATATTTTCAGGCGGCATGACACTCCCCGCTTGGGGTCTTTAGAGAACCCACATTACTTAACAGAATCAGTCTTTGGAGAAAAAAGAAGAACCACTTCTGTAACGGGTCGGGAGAAAGTCTTCCTGGTTCCATCCTTGACGACTTCTACTTCAACTTTCCGAACCAATCCATCTTCCCCTGGAAAGGTTTTTGTGATGATGCTCATAGGCCATTGATTTCTCTTTGCCTGATTGTCTTTCAGGAGGACGATGTCTCCTTCCTGGAGGCTTGGCCGTTTTCCTTGCCACTTGTGCCGAAGCTGTAATGTCTTGAGGTATTCGTGTTTCCACTTGTTCCAAAACATGTCTGCTAGGCCCTGAACCCGCTTCCACTCCTCTCTGACGAGGTCCGCTTCCTCAAAGCTGCCTGGCGGAGGAGGTGGTGCAGCCCCTGTCTTAAGGGTCAGGAGCATTGCTGGGGTGAGGATGAGAGGCGATTCCGGATCCGATGACACAGGGATGAGCGGTCTAGCATTCATGATTGCAGCTACTTCGGCCATGAGAGTAGTCAGAACCTCATGTGTCAGGTGAGACTTCCTTTGCTCAAGCAGCATGCAGTCCAAAATGCGGCGGGCGATGCCAATCATTCGTTCCCACGCGCCGCCCATATGGGACGCGTGGGGCGGGTTAAATACCCAGGTGCAGCTCTGTGTATCCAGGTACTTCTCCACACTGTTGAAGCCTGGATTGGCCTTGTCCATCTCCAGCTCATGGGAGGCGCCAATGAAGTTAGTTCCGCAGTCAGAGCGGATCTGCTTTGCGGGGCCCCTGACTGCAAAGAACCTCCTTAAGGCGTTGATGAAACTGCCGGAACTCATTGTCTCAATTACCTCGATGTGAACTGCCCTTGAACACATGCATGAGAACATCACAGCCCATCGTTTAGAGTTGGAGACTCCTCCTCTTGTGCGGCGTGAGACGATGTCCCATGGTCCAAAGACGTCGACACCTACATAGGTGAAAGGAGGTGCTACTTGTAGCCGTTCTGCTGGCAGGGCTGCCATCTGCTGATGTTCGGTCTTTCCCTTCAGCTTTCTACAAGTGATACATCTGTGAAGCAGACTGCTGATGCAGCGTTTAGCTCCCACGAGCCAGAACCCTGCAGCTCGAATGGCACCTTCGGTTAGATGTCTCCCTTGGTGTTTCACTGCTTCGTGATAGTGTGACACAAGCAGGGTTGCGAGATAATGTCGGCCAGGAACGATGATGGGGTGAGTCTCGTTCACGCTCAGACCTGACTGTCCAATCCGGCCTCCTACTCTCAGGAGTTGATCTTGGTCCGTGGTGGGGTGCAATTTCCACAGGCTGCTTGAGGATGGAAGGTTGGCTCCCAAGTTGATGCACTTAAGCTCCTCTGTGTAGCACTCATTCTGGACGCTCTTCACAATGCACACTTTGGCCCTTAGCAACCCTTCCTCTGTAGGACGACAGATGTGCCACCCCTGACACCCCTTTTGGGTAGAGTGGGCAAAGGAACGAGCTATGTGGATGAGGTGCGCTACGGCTGTGAGGAGAGTGCTGAACTTAGAGAAACGCTCAAAGCGTTGTGGGTGTAAAACGTCTCTGGTAACCTGAGTGAGACTTGTCACCACCTGAGGACGCACTTCCGTGTCGGTGTCAGGGTCAATTAGATTGTAAGCCTCTTGAAGCTCAGATGAATGCAAAGATGCATCATGGAGAAAGGCTGGTCCTTTGAGCCAAGTTGTGCTGCTAAGCAAAGCTGGTGTCACGGTTCTTGACCCGATGTCAGCTGGGTTGAGGTGCGTTGGAACGTACTTCCACTGACCAGAACAAGGTGATTGATGGATTCGCTGGATCCTGTTGTGTACGTAGACATAGAATCTTCTTGACTGGTTATGGATGTACCCCAATACTACCTTACTATCTGTGTAGTAGGTGATGTTGTCAAATACTGTGTCCATCTCTGTGACTACCATCTCGGCGATCTCAACGGCGAGTACTGCCGCACAGAGCTCGAGTCTCGGGATAGTCAAACCAGGCTGAGGGGCCAACTTTGTCTTCCCGAAGACAAAGCCAATCTCAGTCTGCTCTTGGTGGCTTGTCACCTTGATGTAGGCCACAGCTGCTATTGCTTTGACTGATGCGTCTGCAAAGACACAGAGTTCTCTTCTCAGAGCACCTGAGGTGGAGAAAGACGTATAAGGACGTGGTATGTGGAGACCCTCTAGATCTTGGAGTGACTGTTTCCATCGAGTCCACTCGATCTCCATGTCCTTGGGAAGAGGTGAGTCCCAGTCCTCTGCTTGCGTGGTAAGTTCCCTGAGTATCAGTCTCCCATGAACCGTGATGGGTGCGAGGAACCCTAACGGGTCGTAGAGGCTATTCACAGTTGAGAGTACCCCTCTGCGGGTGAACGGCTTGTGGTCGTCCTCAATCTGAAACATGAAGGTGTCTGTACGCATGTCCCAGGACAATCCAAGGCTGCGTTGGATGGGCAAATCATCGACGAAGAGATCTAGGCTGTTGACGTCCTTAGATCGATCTTCGGACGGGAATGCTTTGATGACTGCAGGTCGATTTGAAGCAATTTTGTGTAGCCTGAGGTTAGAAGCTGCAAGCATCTTCTGCGCTCGCCCAAGAACGCTGATGGCTTCTTCCTCTGTGCTGAAGGACTTTAAAGCGTCGTCAACGTAAAACTCACGATCAACAAATCTTCTTGCGTCACTGCCATAGTCAGCCTCGGCTTCCTTAGCTGCCCGTCGCAAACCGTACACTGCAACGGCAGGAGAGGGACTGTTCCCGAAAAGGTGGACCCGCATCCTGTAGTCCACGATGTCAGAGGTAGGGTCGTTGTTCCTATACCACAGGAAGCGGAGAAAATCACGATGTTCCTCCTTCACGACAAAGCAGTGGAACATGTGTTCGATGTCAGCGGTGATCGCCACCTGCTCCTTCCTGAACCTCATAAGGACACCTAGCAGGCTATTATTAAGGTCAGGGCCGGTGAGCAAAACGTCGTTGAGCGATACTCCCTCACATGAAGCGCTGCTGTCGAAGACTACACGGATCTTATCCGGCTTCCTCGGATGATACACACCGAACAGGGGCAGATACCAACACTCTTGTTCAGGCTGTAATGGCGGTGCAACTTCTGCGTGTGCCTTTTTGAGCATCTTCTCCATGAATTCTAGGAAGTCAGCTTTCATCTGTGGTCGTTTTTCCAATGAACGCTGGAGTGAGACGAGACGGTCGAACGCCTGTTTCCTGTTGTTAGGCAGCCGCTGTCTCGGCGACCGGAAGGGTAATGGTGCAACCCAGCTTTTGGAGCTGTCCTGATAGCACCCAGCTTCCATTATCCTCAGAAACTCCAAATCTTCCATGGATGGGGCGAGTCTGTGGTCGTCTGGAGTACGAGCGAAGACGGTCTGCCCCAAGCAGTCTCCAATGAGCGTCGTTGAGCTGCAGATGGAAGTTGGTGCTGGATAATGTTGATGTTTAGGTGCTTGACCAAATACCTCTTTCACTATGATGTGGTTGTTGCATGGCTCAAGATGACTCGCACGACCGCTCTCTAGGATGGCTGTTTTGTAACTTCTCACCTCGAGTGGTCTATGAGCACCTCCAAGACACACGTCACCGACGACGACCCATCCTAGGTCAAGCCTTTGAGCAAACGGTGCATCTCCTGGGCCACTTATCTGCTCTCGGACCTTGTGGACCCGTAAGATGTCTCTGCCCAGTAGGAGGAGTATTTTGGCGTCCGGATCCAGAGGCGGAATCTTGTCGGCGATGTGCTTCAGATGGGCGTGATGGTAAGCTGCGTCTGGCGTAGGGATCTCAGTGCGAGCATTAGGGATTTGGTTGCACTCGAGGAGTATAGGCAGAGGAATGCTTACTTTCTTATCCACTGGCTCCACAGTGTAACCGCTGGCTCTCCTCCCCGCTGTCTCTGTACGTCCCGCACAGGTCTTGAGTGTATATGAGTAAGAGCCCCCGGAGATCTTGAAGACCTCAAAGAACTCTGACCGTGCCAGGGAGCGATTGCTCTGCTCATCCAGTATGGCGTACATTCTCTTGGACTCTTCCCTGCGTCCGTTAGGGAACACACTGACGAGGCAGATCTTAGCACATGCTCTGGCGCTCAATCCTTCACCACATACTTGAGTGCACGTCGACTTGACCTCCTGGTTATCCGCTTTGTCCTCCTCCCCGCCATCCTCTGAAGTGGAAGGGGACGACTTAGATTTCCAGGTAGGTGGATAGGGGTGAAGTGCCGTCACATGAGCGGTGCTCTCGCACTCTGTACATTTTATCTCTGCGGTGCAGTTCTTTGCAAGATGCTCTGTGGAGGAACAACAGCGAAAGCAGATGTAATGTTCTTTCAAAAGCTGTTTGCGATCATTTATGCTCTTCTCACGGAAGCCTCTGCACTTCCTCAGAGGATGGGGCTTTTTATGCAGAGGGCAATGTTTGTTTGGATCGATTCGTTCTGTGCTTTCTTTAGAATCAGCTTTAGCAGCTCCTGAGACCTGCGTCTTGTGAACATAGACGGATGTCTTTGCGGGCCTTTCCCACTTGTTCTTCCTCTCTGCAGGAACTTGCATGAAGAGGTTGAAGCTTGGGTCAGTGCGAGCTCTTGCTTCTGAGGAAATGAAGTTTACCAACACGGAGAAAGGTGGGAAACTAACAGAATGTTCTTGTTTGTATCTTGTACCGAAGTAAAGCCACTTTTCTTGTATGTTGTATGGGAGTTTCTCAATGATAGGCCTAATTCCTCTGGAGGTATCCAAGTACGACAAGCCTGCGAGGTAGCCGTCTTCCTTGGCGGCTTGTAGCTCTGACAAGAGATCGGCTAACTCCCTGAGTCTCTGTGGATCCTTTGTTGTAACCTTTGGAAAGTTTTCTAGTTTGTTGAACAGAGCTTGTTCGACGGCCTCTGGTGAGCCGTATATTTCGTCGAGGCGCCCCCATGCCATGTACAGTCCAGTGGCTGGATTTCTGATGTTGACTGTTTTTATGCGCCTAACTTGTTCTGCCGACTCTTTCCCCAGATACCTGGTGAGGAGGTCGAGTTCTTCTGCGGCGGACATGTCTAGATTGGCGATAGCATTTAGAAACGATGACTTCCAGGCCCAATAGTTCATTGGTTGGTCATCATATGTGGTGAGGCCTGACGTCACCAGGTGGTTGCGAGCAAGGTATTTGATGAGGTCTCCAGTGGATGCAGAATCATCATGGCTAGCTCCATAAGACATCCTGTAAACGGGCTGGTGCGCAGGAGGTGAGGGATCCTGTTTGAAGTTCTGTTGCGGACGTCTTCCACAAAGCTGACGATCTGGAGAGAAGTTAAGGGGCTGATTGAAGCTTTGTTGTGGCGGTGCCCCACTGGTCTGCGAAGCCTGAGGAAGCTGGTGTGGCTTAATGTCAGCATGAGCAGCAGCTTGCGTTTGACTCGCATTGAGTGGGTGGGGTGTTGAGGGGATAACGTTGGTTGGTTGAAGAGGTGGAGGATGTAGGGTTAGCGAAGCATTGTCGTTCCCTCTTTCAACAGATAAAGCCCTGCTGCATAGGCTGGCTTGTGCCCACACGTAGGCCGCAATACGCTCGTCTTTGACAGATTGGAGAACCAGGCTTTTAGCCTCACTGCGTACTTCAAAGCCCATATCTTGTAAACCGGCCACGAGAGTATTAGCTTCTGCTATGGCAGCATCCTTTTCTTTTTCATCCTTTAACGCATCAAGATTGGCTTGAATACGTGCTTGCTCTACTTTAAGTTCAATTTCCTTTTGTGAATGTGCCGCTCTAGCTTGCGCTGCTTCGGCTTTTGCCTTTGCTTTGGCGATGGCCATGCTAATCTTTGTGCTGGACGATGAACCAGATGAGTGACTGCTCCTTGAGCGTACAGCCTCAGACTGATTATCTCCATTTTCTTTAGTATTGTTGCTACGTTGTGACATTGTGACTCACTGCGTTTTTAATATCAGGAGAAGGGAGCTAATATGAAGCTGACTCGAAGCTGTAGTGTTAGCCGCTTATCTCTTGTTACTGAGTTGCTCCGTAGAATGGCAATCTTTGCGTCCCTCGTTAGCTGTATTGCCGTCTTTTCACTGTCATGGACTAGGTTCCACTCAGCTTAAACACACCGAAGAAACTCCAGGAGACCGATGGTTCATTTCCATGAAGTTTTACTTGGCATATTGTGAAACTGCAACACAGTATACAAAATACAATTAAATTCCCATGCTAACAACAGCGTAGCAAGCTAGAGCTAACTAAGCCTAGCATATATTAACACAATGGGGCTAATGAAGCTAACTAGGCTTGCTCATGCTAATTATCATCTTAGCTGCCTTAATGATGAACAACAATAAATACTGTAACTTATAACTCAATGTTACACAATAAAATACTCACAGACGTTGCCTGAGCCGAAGGGAGAAAAGAAAGGCGAGGAAAGAAAGCTGGAGACTGCTGCGAGATCGCATGTAGCTGATCACTGCATGACTGCTTCCTACTTCCTGTGTTTCCCAGAATGCACTAGTGGGTGCTATGGTTACAGAGTACACAAATAAACTGTACAGCTGAGATAAACTAACACCTTAAAACATAATATTAACTATATTTTCAGGCGGCATGACACACAGCATTCATTTTCCACAAGTGCATCAGAAACGCTGTTTTCGACACTTTCACAACGCAAAAACGCAATTCCCGGGTTTTAACATCATTCAGCGTGCAGTTTCAATGATATAGCGAGAAACCCTGTTTTCGGCACTTTCAGAGCGCAAAAACGCGATTCCTGGGTTTTAACATCATTCAGCGTGCAGTTTCAACTATATTGCCAGAAACACGGTTTTCAACACTTTCAGAGCGCAAAAACACGATTCCCACGTTTTCAACATCGCTCAGCATTCAATTTAAAGGAGAATGCCTGAAAAGGTTTTTGGAGTCACTCAGAGCCCAAAAACTCTGTTCTCAGCTTTGAACAATACTCAGCATTCAGATTTCAGTAGACTGTCAGAAACACAATTTTCACACTCTCCAAGCCCAAAAACTCTGTTCCCAGCTTTGAACAACACACAGCATTCATTTTCCAGAAGTGCATCAGAAACACCGTTTTCTACACTTTCACAACGCAAAAACGCGATTCCCGGGATTTAACATCATTCAGCGTGCAGTTTCAATGATATTGCGAGAAATCCTGTTTTCGACACTTTCAGAGCGCAAAAACGCGATTCCTGGGTTTTAACATCATTCAGCGTGCAGTTTCAACTATATTGCCAGAAACCCTGTTTTCGACACTTTCAGAGCGCAAAAACACGATTCCCACGTTTTCAACATCGCTCAGCATTCAATTTAAAGGAGAATGCCTGAAAAGGTTTTTGGAGTCACTCAGAGCCCAAAAACTCTGTTCTCAGCTTTGAACAATACTCAGCATTCAGATTTCAGTAGACTGCCAGAAACACAATTTTCACCCTCTCCAAGCCCAAAAACTCTGTTCCCAGCTTTAAACAACACACAGCACTCATTTTCCAGAAGTGCATCAGAAAAGCTGTTTTCGACACTTTCAGAGCGCAAAAACGTGATTCCTGGGTTTTAACATCATTCAGCGTGCAGTTTCAATGATGTTGCGAGAAACCCAGTTTTCGACACTTTCAGAGCGCAAAAACGCGATTCCCGGGTTTTAACATCATTCAGCGTGCAGTTTCAATGATATTGCGAGAAACCCTGTTTTCGACACTTTCAGAGCGCAAAAACGCGATTCCTGGGTTTTAACATCATTCAACGTGCAGTTTCAACTATATTGCCAGAAACACGGTTTTCAACACTTTCAGAGCGCAAAAACACGATTCCCACGTTTTCAACATCGCTCAGCATTCAATTTAAAGGAGAATGCCTGGAAAGGTTTTTGGAGTCACTCAGAGCCCAAAAACTCTGTTCTCAGCTTTGAACAACACTCAGCATTCAGATTTCAGTAGACTGTCAGAAACACAATTTTCACACTCTCCAAGCCCAAAAACTCTGTTCCCAGCTTTGAACAACACACAGCATTCATTTTCCAGAAGTGCATCAGAAACGCCGTTTTCTACACTTTCACAACGCAAAAACGCGATTCCCGGGATTTAACATCATTCAGCGTGCAGTTTCAATGATATTGCGAGAAATCCTGTTTTCGACACTTTCAGAGCGCAAAAACGCGATTCCTGAGTTTTAACATCATTCAACGTGCAGTTTCAACTATATTGCCAGAAACACGGTTTTCAACACTTTCAGAGCGCAAAAACACGATTCCCACGTTTTCAACATCGCTCAGCATTCAATTTAAAGGAGAATGCCTGGAAAGGTTTTTGGAGTCACTCAGAGCCCAAAAACTCTGTTCTCAGCTTTGAACAATACTCAGCATTCAGATTTCAGTAGACTGCCAGAAACACAATTTTCACCCTCTCCAAGCCCAAAAACTCTGTTCCCAGCTTTGAACAACGCACAGCACTCATTTTCCATAAGTGCATCAGAAAAGCTGTTTTCGACACTTTCAGAGCGCAAAAACGCGATTCCTGGGTTTTAACATCATTCAACGTGCAGTTTCAATGATATTGCGAGAAACCCTGTTTTTGACACTTTCAGAGCGCAAAAACACGATTCCCACGTTTTCAACATCGCTCAGCATTCAATTTAAAGGAGAATGCCTGGAAAGGTTTTTGGAGTCACTCAGAGCCCAAAAACTCTGTTCTCAGCTTTGAACAACACTCAGCATTCAGATTTCAGTAGACTGTCAGAAACACAATTTTCACACTCTCCAAGCCCAAAAACTCTGTTCCCAGCTTTGAACAACACACAGCATTCATTTTCCAGAAGTGCATCAGAAACGCCGTTTTCTACACTTTCACAACGCAAAAACGCGATTCCCGGGATTTAACATCATTCAGCGTGCAGTTTCAATGATATTGCGAGAAATCCTGTTTTCGACACTTTCAGAGCGCAAAAACGCGATTCCTGGGTTTTAACATCATTCAACGTGCAGTTTCAACTATATTGCCAGAAACACGGTTTTCAACACTTTCAGAGCGCAAAAACACGATTCCCACGTTTTCAACATCGCTCAGCATTCAATTTAAAGGAGAATGCCTGGAAAGGTTTTTGGAGTCACTCAGAGCCCAAAAACTCTGTTCTCAGCTTTGAACAATACTCAGCATTCAGATTTCAGTAGACTGCCAGAAACACAATTTTCACCCTCTCCAAGCCCAAAAACTCTGTTCCCAGCTTTGAACAACACACAGCACTCATTTTCCAGAAGTGCATCAGAAAAGCTGTTTTCGACACTTTCAGAGCGCAAAAACGCGATTCCTGGGTTTTAACATCATTCAGCGTGCAGTTTCAACTATATTGCCAGAAACACGGTTTTCAACACTTTCAGAGCGCAAAAACACGATTCCCACGTTTTCAACATCGCTCAGCATTCAATTTAAAGGAGAATGCCTGAAAAGGTTTTTGGAGTCACTCAGAGCCCAAAAACTCTGTTCTCAGCTTTGAACAATACTCAGCATTCAGATTTCAGTAGACTGTCAGAAACACAATTTTCACACTCTCCAAGCCCAAAAACTCTGTTCCCAGCTTTGAACAACACACAGCATTCATTTTCCAGAAGTGCATCAGAAACACCGTTTTCTACACTTTCACAACGCAAAAAAGCGATTCCCGGGATTTAACATCATTCAGCGTGCAGTTTCAATGATATTGCGAGAAATCCTGTTTTCGACACTTTCAGAGCGCAAAAACGCGATTCCTGGGTTTTAACATCATTCAACGTGCAGTTTCAACTATATTGCCAGAAACACGGTTTTCAACACTTTCAGAGCGCAAAAAACACGATTCCCACGTTTTCAACATCGCTCAGCATTCAATTTAAAGGAGAATGCCTGGAAAGGTTTTTGGAGTCACTCAGAGCCCAAAAACTCTGTTCTCAGCTTTGAACAATACTCAGCATTCAGATTTCAGTAGACTGCCAGAAACACAATTTTCACCCTCTCCAAGCCCAAAAACTCTGTTCCCAGCTTTAAACAACACACAGCACTCATTTTCCAGAAGTGCATCAGAAAAGCTGTTTTCGACACTTTCAGAGCGCAAAAACGCGATTCCTGGGTTTTAACATCATTCAGCGTGCAGTTTCAATGATGTTGCGAGAAACCCAGTTTTCGACACTTTCAGAGCGCAAAAACGCGATTCCCGGGATTTAACATCATTCAGCGTGCAGTTTCAATGATATTGCGAGAAACCCTGTTTTCGACACTTTCAGAGCGCAAAAACGCGATTCCTGGGTTTTAACATCATTCAACGTGCATTTTCAACTATATTGCCAGAAACACGGTTTTCAACACTTTCAGAGCGCAAAAACACGATTCCCACGTTTTCAACATCGCTCAGCATTCAATTTAAAGGAGAATGCCTGGAAAGGTTTTTGGAGTCACTCAGAGCCCAAAAACTCTGTTCTCAGCTTTGAACAACACTCAGCATTCAGATTTCAGTAGACTGTCAGAAACACAATTTTCACACTCTCCAAGCCCAAAAACTCTGTTCCCAGCTTTGAACAACACACAGCATTCATTTTCCACAAGTGCATTAGAAACGCTGTTTTCGACACTTTCACAACGCAAAAACGCAATTCCCGGGTTTTAACATCATTCAGCGTGCAGTTTCAATGATATTGCGAGAAACCCTGTTTTCGACACTTTCAGAGCGCAAAAACGCGATTCCTGGGTTTTAACATCATTCAACGTGCAGTTTCAACTATATTGCCAGAAACACGGTTTTCAACACTTTCAGAGCGCAAAAACACGATTCCCACGTTTTCAACATCGCTCAGCATTCAATTTAAAGGAGAATGCCTGGAAAGGTTTTTGGAGTCACTCAGAGCCCAAAAACTCTGTTCTCAGCTTTGAACAACACTCAGCATTCAGATTTCAGTAGACTGTCAGAAACACAATTTTCACACTCTCCAAGCCCAAAAACTCTGTTCCCAGCTTTGAACAACACACAGCATTCATTTTCCAGAAGTGCATCAGAAACGCCGTTTTCTACACTTTCACAACGCAAAAACGCGATTCCCGGGATTTAACATCATTCAGCGTGCAGTGTCAATGATATTGCGAGAAATCCTGTTTTCGACACTTTCAGAGCGCAAAAACGCGATTCCTGAGTTTTAACATCATTCAACGTGCAGTTTCAACTATATTGCCAGAAACACGGTTTTCAACACTTTCAGAGCGCAAAAACACGATTCCCACGTTTTCAACATCGCTCAGCATTCAATTTAAAGGAGAATGCCTGGAAAGGTTTTTGGAGTCACTCAGAGCCCAAAAACTCTGTTCTCAGCTTTGAACAATACTCAGCATTCAGATTTCAGTAGACTGCCAGAAACACAATTTTCACCCTCTCCAAGCCCAAAAACTCTGTTCCCAGCTTTGAACAACGCACAGCACTCATTTTCCATAAGTGCATCAGAAAAGCTGTTTTCGACACTTTCAGAGCGCAAAAACGCGATTCCTGGGTTTTAACATCATTCAACGTGCAGTTTCAATGATATTGCGAGAAACCCTGTTTTTGACACTTTCAGAGCGCAAAAACACGATTCCCACGTTTTCAACATCGCTCAGCATTCAATTTAAAGGAGAATGCCTGGAAAGGTTTTTGGAGTCACTCAGAGCCCAAAAACTCTGTTCTCAGCTTTGAACAACACTCAGCATTCAGATTTCAGTAGACTGTCAGAAACACAATTTTCACACTCTCCAAGCCCAAAAACTCTGTTCCCAGCTTTGAACAACACACAGCATTCATTTTCCAGAAGTGCATCAGAAACGCCGTTTTCTACACTTTCACAACGCAAAAACGCGATTCCCGGGATTTAACATCATTCAGCGTGCAGTTTCAATGATATTGCGAGAAATCCTGTTTTCGACACTTTCAGAGCGCAAAAACGCGATTCCTGGGTTTTAACATCATTCAACGTGCAGTTTCAACTATATTGCCAGAAACACGGTTTTCAACACTTTCAGAGCGCAAAAACACGATTCCCACGTTTTCAACATCGCTCAGCATTCAATTTAAAGGAGAATGCCTGGAAAGGTTTTTGGAGTCACTCAGAGCCCAAAAACTCTGTTCTCAGCTTTGAACAATACTCAGCATTCAGATTTCAGTAGACTGCCAGAAACACAATTTTCACCCTCTCCAAGCCCAAAAACTCTGTTCCCAGCTTTGAACAACACACAGCACTCATTTTCCAGAAGTGCATTAGAAAAGCTGTTTTCGACACTTTCAGAGCGCAAAAACGCGATTCCTGGGTTTTAACATCATTCAGCGTGCAGTTTCAACTATATTGCCAGAAACACGGTTTTCAACACTTTCAGAGCGCAAAAACACGATTCCCACGTTTTCAACATCGCTCAGCATTCAATTTAAAGGAGAATGCCTGAAAAGGTTTTTGGAGTCACTCAGAGCCCAAAAACTCTGTTCTCAGCTTTGAACAATACTCAGCATTCAGATTTCAGTAGACTGTCAGAAACACAATTTTCACACTCTCCAAGCCCAAAAACTCTGTTCCCAGCTTTGAACAACACACAACATTCATTTTCCAGAAGTGCATCAGAAACGCCGTTTTCTACACTTTCACAACGCAAAAACGCGATTCCCGGGTTTTAACATCATTCAGCGTGCAGTTTCAATGATATTGCGAGAAACCCTGTTTTCGACACTTTCAGAGCGCAAAAACGCGATTCCTGGGTTTTAACATCATTCAACGTGCAGTTTCATCTATATTGCCAGAAACACGGTTTTCAACACTTTCAGAGCGCAGAAACACGATTCCCACGTTTTCAACATCGCTCAGCATTCAATTTAAAGGAGAATGCCTGGAAAGGTTTTTGGAGTCACTCAGAGCCCAAAAACTCTGTTCTCAGCTTTGAACAACACTCAGCATTCAGATTTCAGTAGACTGTCAGAAACACAATTTTCACACTCTCCAAGCCCAAAAACTCTGTTCCCAGCTTTGAACAACACACAGCATTCATTTTCCAGAAGTGCATCAGAAACGCAGTTTTCGACACTTTCACAACGCAAAAACGCGATTCCCGGGTTTTAACATCATTCAGCGTGCAGTTTCAATGATATTGCGAGAAACCCTGTTTTCGACACTTTCAGAGCGCAAAAACGCGATTCCTGGGTTTTAACATCATTCAACGTGCAGTTTCAACTATATTGCCAGAAACACGGTTTTCAACACTTTCAGAGCGCAAAAACACGATTCCCACGTTTTCAACATCGCTCAGCATTCAATTTAAAGGAGAATGCCTGGAAAGGTTTTTGGAGTCATTCAGAGCCCAAAAACTCTGTTCTCAGCTTTGAACAATACTCAGCATTCAGATTTCAGTAGACTGCCAGAAACACAATTTTCACCCTCTCCAAGCCCAAAAACTCTGTTCCCAGCTTTGAACAACACACAGCACTCATTTTCCAGAAGTGCATCAGAAAAGCTGTTTTCGACACTTTCAGAGCGCAAAAACGCGATTCCTGGGTTTTAACATCATTCAGCGTGCAGTTTCAACTATATTGCCAGAAACACGGTTTTCAACACTTTCAGAGCGCAAAAAACACGATTCCCACGTTTTCAACATCGCTCAGCATTCAATTTAAAGGAGAATGCCTGGAAAGGTTTTTGGAGTCACTCAGAGCCCAAAAACTCTGTTCTCAGCTTTGAACAATACTCAGCATTCAGATTTCAGTAGACTGTCCAGAAACACAATTTTCACACTCTCCAAGCCCAAAAACTCTGTTCCCAGCTTTGAACAACACACAGCACTCATTTTCCAGAAGTGCATCAGAAAAGCTGTTTTCGACACTTTCACGAGCGCAAAAACGCGATTCCGGGTTTTAACATCATTCATCGTG
>NW_023494699.1:0-10000 GCF_013368585.1 Megalops cyprinoides | reverse complement strand
GACCCTGAGTTGGACCATGACCCTTCCCTGCTCCAAACGGGACCTATGGGGCTCCTTAGGGCACCCCCCAGGGGACCCAAATCTCCCCCTATCCTAACCTTGAGACAATATTTTAGCTGTGACTCTTTCCCCAACTCAGACTATCATTACACCTCTCATTTATACATTTTATGACGGATTGGTGTTGGGAGCAGTACACTGGGAAATACATGAACGAGGGGATAAAAAAGATCGGGTGGGCCAGTGCAAATTCCGGCCTATACAACCTGGACTATCCACCATTAGAGGGGAGTCTGGGAAGGTACAAATGGCTGGAATTTTAGAATATTTTCCTACAACCTAACCCTAACCCTAACCCTAACCCTAACCCTAACCCTAATACGAATATAGATACGGAGGCTGGATTACAGGCGGTGAGCAACATACTTTTGGGAAACCCAGATCCTTCGCGGCCGGATGAACAACTGCTTCAGCTTTTGCACATCAGCTTGACAAAGAACGATTTCATCTTCAATGGGGAACATTATTTACAGATATCGGGAACGGCCATGGGAAAGAAGTTCGCACCAGCCTACGCAGATATTTATATGGCCGAATGGGAGGCAGGTGCGCTGGCTAAGTGCCCACTCTTGCCCAGGGCCTATTACCGATACCTGGATGATATCTTTGGTGTTTGGCCTTACAGCGTACGGGAATTTGAAGAATTTTTTCAGATATTGAATACACACCATCCGTCAATAAAACTTAAATATGAATTACATTCGAAGTCCGTGAATTTTCTGGACACTACAGTTTTTTTTGGTTTGACACAACCAGCTAACTCTCGCTTAGCCACAAAGGTATATTTCAAAACTACTGACACTCATGCCCTGCTACACAAACAGAGCTACCATCCAAAACACACATTTAAAGGCATAGTTAAATCTCAAATACTTAGATTTCACAGAATATGTACCTTTAGCGAGGATTTTGAAATCGCGACTGCAACATTATTTAAAGCGCTACGACGCAGGGGATATTCTAAGAGGCTGCTAAGGTGTGCTAAAGCTGAAGCAGTATCAGGTCGAGTACTAGGACCGCGTGAGGAGGATACAAACATCATTCCTTTTATTACTACCTTCTCGGAGTCCAATAAAGCGTTGATTGGGAAAATTAGGAACAACTTCGCCAATGTGCAAAGCCATTTACCATCACTCCGGACGCACAGGATAATTGTGGCCTACAGACGGAATAAAAATCTGAAGGATCTTTTAGTACGCTCAGGGTTACCAGCGAGGACGGAAGACTCACAAGTACAACTCCGCAGGCTTTTTCAATTTAGGTCATTTTTGGTAAATAAATATAGTGGGGAGGAGGCACCGGTGTGGAAAAAGGTATCGATAACGGACAAGAACGTGGTCTATGTAATTGCCTGCAGCACCTGTGGCAAACTTTATATAGGGGAGACACAACATACAATACTGGTGCGATTAAAACAACATCTTTATAATATTCGCAAATTTCAATTACAAACAGAGTTGACTTACCATTTCCAAGTTCATCCAGTTTCAGACTTGAGGGTATCGGGCCTGGACACCAATCCGGGGTGGTCTAATGGGGAGAGAAAAACAATAGAGAGAAGGTGGATAGCAAAATTGAAAACAGTTGCACCTTGGGGACTTAATGAAAGGGGTGGATAGAGTGGGAGGGTGGTCTCCCCATGGTGGGGTGAGGTGAGGGAGGGAAGAAGCACTTTTTGGAAATGGGGGGGCCAGGATGGGGGCAATAATGAATTGGTTTTGTGGTGAAGATTAATAAAGAGTGTCGCCTTTGACCATCTTTATATTCACGTATGTGTCTTTATGGAGATATGTATAAATATATATGCATATATATATATATATATATATATATATATATATGTGTGTGTGTGTGTGTGTGTGTGTGTGGGAATGTGTGCATAAATGACCACATAATATATAAAATAATGCATGTTTTTAAGCACATTTATAACAACAGCACTTCTAGGAAGCCTCGTATCCTGGAGCCCCCATATATGAATTATTTAATATTAGAATTCCTCCCCTCCTTGCTCCCTCCTCCGGCGAGTAACTGGCCCCTCGCCCTGGCCTGAACTTTATTTGCACGTGAGGCCGTGACCCACACCCTGTCTCTAACCCTTACTCTAACCTGGGCCCTAACCCCAACCGTGACATCGATGGGGGCCCGAACCCCGATGGTTATCTAGGCCCTACCTGATTATGACCTCTGACCCTAATCTGGGCTCTAACCCCAACCAGGACAGGACTCTAGCCCCGACCCTAGCCATGCCCTGACCCCAACCCTGACCCTAACCCCAACCCTAATTGGGGCCCTGACCCTAACCCTAACTGCAGCCTGGGGGCCCCAATTCCAACCCTAACCCTAACCCCAACCCTAATTGGGGCCCTGACCCTAACCCTAACTTCGGCCTGGGGCCCTGACCCCAACCTCAACCCTAACCCTAACCCCAACCCTAATGGGGACCCTGACCTTAACCCTGACCTTGGTTTTGGGCACCCAACCCCAACCCTGACTTTAACCCCAACCCTAATTCTAGCCTGGGCCCAAACCCTAACCCTAATTGGGGCTGGGAGCCCAACCCGTGCTGGGACAATAACCCTAGCCCTAAGGCTAAGGGCAATTCCTTTTTTTGGGGGGGAAAATGCAATAGGCCAGAGCACTAAAGAGCTTTGTGCTCTCTTTTAAAATTATAATAAATCAAAATCCTAACCTAGCCAGTGCCATTGCCTTCTCCTTCCTCTTTTGAAGCTGATCCCATATTAACCCTTTCCCTGTCTTTTCTTCCTGCTCTTTCTCTTTCCTTCTCCCTCCTGAGGAAAACCCCTCATTAGAGCCTGGGGATCCTATGCCCCTTAGAATAGCTAGGTCAACCCACTTTTTAGGCTGACTTCAGCACCTTTTTAGCTAAGCAGGGCTAGTCCTGGATAGCTGAAGGATGGGAGACCATTTTATTTAAGAGAGTTTGTATTGGAGGAGAGTGGAAGTTTTACCTCTTAGAATTCAAAGGGACCAATAGGGACCCTAACCCTGTTCCTTTAGGCAAAAGCCCCTCCCCAGAATAATCAGAGAACTCCTATAGGGGTGTGACTCCTATCTCCTGGACCCGGTGTCAACCTATAGGAAAGGGTGATGTTGAGAACTGTGTTTATGGCCAATCCCCCTGGGTGTATCTATATAGTACACCTAGCTTTACAGCCTCCATTTTCCTCTGATGAAGCTGAGAAGCGAAACGTTAGGAAGGATTGTGTTCTTAAACCTTGAAAAGCAAATAATTTGGACAAAGCTTTGTATATTTTTAAGAGTTTTTATTAAAGAATTTTTAAAAAAAAAACAAATAAATTACAATTTTTAATCTGATTAGTCACTTGAGGTTCCCCCACCGCCTGCAAAGAGAAGAAAGATTACAAACAAACAAACAACTGGATAAGGCCTGAAGGCCGAGGCCTACTGGATTCTCCAGGCGACAGTGGATTCCATTCCAGGAGCAAAGAACTTGCAAGGGAGCATTGCTCACCCTCTGCTAACCATCTTTTGTGGTTTTTTCCTAAACTTTATGCCACGGACGGAAGCAACTTAAAGCCACTGCTGGACCACGCGCCAAGGCAATCTTCTCTCCACATCCATCCTCCAGCTGAACGGAGAAAGGGCGGGTGAGATCCCCTATACGGGAAATTTGTTCTCTCTCCACTGGGGTGTTGGGTTCCTGTAACTAATTAGATTAAAAGCTGACTATGTTTTTACAGAATAGATACACGGCTTTGGCCAAAACTCAAGGTGGAAACACTAGTGAGGCTGTATATACTACTGTCCCTCTCCCCCCCTCTCCCTCTGTGGTTTCTGCTCCCTTAGCACGGGCCCAGGTTAACAAACAACGGACCAAAGAATACTTTAAGTTGATGCAAGCAATTCATCATGTACAAATAGTGAACCAGGCAATAGAATCTAAATCGTTCCCTAAAGGAATGATGAGACAGGTTAACAAACTAACTGAGTTTATAAAGCCGTCTTCTCCCTCCGAGCAGACAAAATGTAAAGTGAAGGAGAACACCCTAAATTGGATGGAGAATAACATGAGAATACTACAGGTACATTATGATGGCGTAATAGCTGCAATTACTCAGTCTTTGGGACCTTTTGATGAAGCGGGCTTCAATATGGCTATACGGTGGGCCAAGGCCCGCTACAAACACAAATTTAATAAGAGAATTGCTGAACAAGTGATGAAATTGCTTGCACCTCAGGTCAAGGGAACACATTCTGAGGATGATTCCTCCTCATTTACCCCAGTGGAACAAATTCAGGTTGGGCCTTGTCAGATGACTGAAACTGTGCCCCCACCTTTGAATGCTCCCACTTATGCCCAGGTAGTTGCAGGCCTACATGGTACCATGGCCGGGCCTACCTCCCCGGAACAGGCTGTGATAACGCATACAGTACAGAGGAATGACAGGAGAGACCCTGTGGAAGGAACACAAATACTTACCGTAACTGATGGTTCAACTGTGTGCGGGCCACCTGGAGACCAGCTGAGAACCCTGAAAGAGAAAAAGAACATGTTAGTGCAAGCAGAAATACATCATCATTTGGGTAACAGCAATTTGACAGCACCTACCTGTAATTTGGATCCTTTTATAAATGGAGCAGGGCCCCATGAAGCCTTGAGTATTCCATCCCCCAGCTCTGGCCCCTTTCAGCTGAACGTATCAGTACACTCACCTGTTGCTCCAGATGGGAACAGAGTTTTTGGGCTTGGAGAGTGTGAAAATTGTGTTTCTGGCAGTCTACTGAAATCTGAATGCTGAGTGTTGTTCAAAGCTGAGAACAGAGTTTTTGGGCTCTGAGTGACTCCAAAAACCTTTTCAGGCATTCTCCTTTAAATTGAATGCTGAGCAATGTTGAAAACGCGGGAATCGTGTTTTTGCGCTCTGAAAGTGTTGAAAACCGTGTTTCTGGCAATATAGTTGAAACTGCACGCTGAATGATATTAAAACCCGGGAATCGCGTTTTTGCGTTGTGAAAGTGTCGAAAACGGCGTTTCTGATGCACTTCTTTAAAATGAATGCTGTGTGTTGTTCAAAGCTGGGAACAGAGTTTTTGGGCTTGGAGAGTGTGAAAATTGTGATTCTGGCAGTCTACTGAAATCTGAATGCTGAGTGTTGTTCAAAGCTGAGAACAGAGTTTTTGGGCTCTGAGTGACTCCAAAAACCTTTTCAGGCATTCTCCTTTAAATTGAATGCTGAGCAATGTTGAAAACGTGGGAATCGTGTTTTTGCGCTCTGAAAGTGTTGAAAACCGTGTTTCTGGCAATATAGTTGAAACTGCACGCTGAATGATGTTAAAACCCAGGAATCGCGTTTTTGCGCTCTGAAAGTGTCGAAAACAGCTTTTCTGATGCACTTCTGGAAAATGAGTGCTGTGTGTTGTTCAAAGCTGGGAACAGAGTTTTTGGGCTTGGAGAGGGTGAAAATTGTGTTTCTGACAGTCTACTGAAATCTGAATGCTGAGTGTTGTTCAAAGCTGAGAACAGAGTTTTTGGGCTCTGAGAGACTCCAAAAACCTTTTCAGGCATTCTCCTTTAAATTGAATCCTGAGCGATGTTGAAAACGTGGGAATCGTGTTTTTGCGCTCTGAAAGTGTTGAAAACCATGTTTCTGGCAATATAGTTGAAACTGCACGTTGAATGATGTTAAAACCCGGGAATCGCGTTTTTGCGCTCTGAAAGTGTCGAAAACAGAGTTTCTGGCAATATCGTTGAAACTGCACGCTGAATGATGTTAAAACGCGGGAATTGCGTTTTTGCGTTGTGAAAGTGTCGAAAACGGCGTTTCTGATGCACTTCTTTAAAATGAATGCTGTGTGTTGTTCAAAGCTGGGAACAGAGTTTTTGGGCTTGGAGAGGGTGAAAATTGTGTTTCTGACAGTCTACTGAAATCTGAATGCTGAGTATTGTTCAAAGCTGAGAACAGAGATTTTGGGCTCTGAGTGACTCCAAAAACCTTTCCAGGCAGTCTCCTTTAAATTGAATGCTGAGCGATGTTGAAAACGTGGGAATCGTGTTTTTGTGCTCTGAAAGTGTTGAAAACCGTGTTTCTGGCAATATAGTTGAAACTGCACGTTGAATGATGTTAAAACCCAGGAATCGCGTTTTTGCGCTCTGAAAGTGTCGAAAACAGGGTTTCTCGCAATATCATTGAAAATGCACATTGAATGATGTTAAAACCCAGGAATCGCGTTTTTGCGCTCTGAAAGTGTCGAAAACAGGGTTTCTCGCAATATCATTGAAACTGCACGCTGAATGATGTTAAAACCCGGGAATCGCGTTTTTGCGTTGTGAAAGTGTCGAAAACGGCGTTTCTGATGCACTTCTGGAAAATGAGTGCTGTGTGTTGTTCAAAGCTGGGAACAGAGTTTTTGGGCTTGGAGAGGGTGAAAATTGTGTTTCTGACAGTCTACTGAAATCTGAATGCTGAGTATTGTTCAAAGCTGAGAACAGAGTTTTTGGGCTCTGAGTGACTCCAAAAACCTTTCCAGGCATTCTCCTTTAAATTGAATGCTGAGCGATGTTGAAAACGTGGGAATCGTGTTTTTGCGCTCTGAAAGTGTTGAAAACCGTGTTTCTGGCAATATAGTTGAAACTGCACGTTGAATGATGTTAAAACCCAGGAATCGCGTTTTTGCGCTCTGAAAGTGTCGAAAACAGCGTTTCTGATGCACTTCTGGAAAATGAGTGCTGTGTGTTGTTCAAAGCTGGGAACAGAGTTTTTGGGCTTGGAGAGTGTGAAAATTGTGTTTCTGACAGTCTACTGAAATCTGAATGCTGAGTATTGTTCAAAGCTGAGAACAGAGTTTTTGGGCTCTGAGTGACTCCAAAAACCTTTCCAGGCATTCTCCTTTAAATTGAATGCTGAGCGATGTTGAAAACGTGGGAATCGTGTTTCTGCGCTCTGAAAGTGTTGAAAACCGTGTTTCTGGCAATATAGATGAAACTGCACGTTGAATGATGTTAAAACCCAGGAATAGCGTTTTTGCGCTCTGAAAGTGTCGAAAACAGGGTTTCTCGCAATATCATTGAAACTGCACGCTGAATGATGTTAAAACGCGGGAATTGCGTTTTTGCGTTGTGAAAGTGTCGAAAACGGCGTTTCTGATGCACTTCTTTAAAATGAATGCTGTGTGTTGTTCAAAGCTGGGAACAGAGTTTTTGGGCTTGGAGAGGGTGAAAATTGTGTTTCTGACAGTCTACTGAAATCTGAATGCTGAGTATTGTTCAAAGCTGAGAACAGAGTTTTTGGGCTCTGAGTGACTCCAAAAACCTTTCCAGGCAGTCTCCTTTAAATTGAATGCTGAGCGATGTTGAAAACGTGGGAATCGTGTTTTTGTGCTCTGAAAGTGTTGAAAACCGTGTTTCTGGCAATATAGTTGAAACTGCACGTTGAATGATGTTAAAACCCAGGAATCGCGTTTTTGCGCTCTGAAAGTGTCGAAAACAGGGTTTCTCGCAATATCATTGAAACTGCACGCTGAATGATGTTAAAACCCGGGAATCGCGTTTTTGCGTTGTGAAAGTGTCGAAAACAGTGTTTCTGATGCACTTCTGGAAAATGAATGCTGTGTGTTGTTCAAAGCTGGGAACAGAGTTTTTGGGCTTGGAGAGTGTGAAAATTGTGTTTCTGACAGTCTACTGAAATCTGAATGCTGAGTGTTGTTCAAAGCTTAGAACAGAGTTTTTGGTCTCTGAGTGACTCCAAAAACCTTTTCAGGCATTCTCCTTTAAATTGAATGCTGAGCGATGTTGAAAACGTGGGAATCGTGTTTTTGCGCTCTGAAAGTGTTGAAAACCGTGTTTCTGGCAATATAGTTGAAAATGCACATTGAATGATGTTAAAACCCAGGAATCGCGTTTTTGCGCTCTGAAAGTGTCGAAAACAGGGTTTCTCGCAATATCATTGAAACTGCACGCTGAATGATGTTAAAACCCGGGAATCGCGTTTTTGCGTTGTGAAAGTGTCGAAAACGGCGTTTCTGATGCACTTCTGGAAAATGAGTGCTGTGTGTTGTTCAAAGCTGGGAACAGAGTTTTTGGGCTTGGAGAGGGTGAAAATTGTGTTTCTGACAGTCTACTGAAATCTGAATGCTGAGTATTGTTCAAAGCTGAGAACAGAGTTTTTGGGCTCTGAGTGACTCCAAAAACCTTTCCAGGCAGTCTCCTTTAAATTGAATGCTGAGCGATGTTGTAAAACGTGGGAATCGTGTTTTTGTGCTCTGAAAGTGTTGAAAACCGTGTTTCTGGCAATATAGTTGAAACTGCACGTTGAATGATGTTAAAACCCAGGAATCGCGTTTTTGCGCTCTGAAAGTGTCGAAAACAGGGTTTCTCGCAATATCATTGAAACTGCACGCTGAATGATGTTAAAACCCGGGAATCGCGTTTTTGCGTTGTGAAAGTGTCGAAAACAGTGTTTCTGATGCACTTCTGGAAAATGAATGCTGTGTGTTGTTCAAAGCTGGGAACAGAGTTTTTGGGCTTGGAGAGTGTGAAAATTGTGTTTCTGACAGTCTACTGAAATCTGAATGCTGAGTGTTGTTCAAAGCTTAGAACAGAGTTTTTGGTCTCTGAGTGACTCCAAAAACCTTTTCAGGCATTCTCCTTTAAATTGAATGCTGAGCGATGTTGAAAACGTGGGAATCGTGTTTTTGCGCTCTGAAAGTGTTGAAAACCGTGTTTCTGGCAATATAGTTGAAAATGCACATTGAATGATGTTAAAACCCAGGAATCGCGTTTTTGCGCTCTGAAAGTGTCGAAAACAGGGTTTCTCGCAATATCATTGAAACTGCACGCTGAATGATGTTAAAACCCGGGAATCGCGTTTTTGCGTTGTGAAAGTGTCGAAAACGGCGTTTCTGATGCACTTCTGGAAAATGAGTGCTGTGTGTTGTTCAAAGCTGGGAACAGAGTTTTTGGGCTTGGAGAGGGTGAAAATTGTGTTTCTGACAGTCTACTGAAATCTGAATGCTGAGTGTTGTTCAAAGCTGAGAACAGAGTTTTTGGGCTCTGAGTGACTCCAAAAACCTTTCCAGGCATTCTCCTTTAAATTGAATGCTGAGCGATGTTGAAAACGTGGGAATCGTGTTTCTGCGCTCTGAAAGTGTTGAAAACCGTGTTTCTGGCAATATAGATGAAACTGCACGTTGAATGATGTTAAAACCCAGGAATCGCGTTTTTGCGCTCTGAAAGTGTCGAAAACAGGGTTTCTCGCAATATCATTGAAACTGCACGCTGAATGATGTTAAAACCCGGGAATCGCGTTTTTGCGTTGTGAAAGTGTCGAAAACAGTGTTTCTGATGCACTTCTGGAAAATGAGTGCTGTGTGTTGTTCAAAGCTGGGAACAGAGTTTTTGGGCTTGGAGAGGGTGAAAATTGTGTTTCTGACAGTCTACTGAAATCTGAATGCTGAGTATTGTTCAAAGCTGAGAACAGAGTTTTTGGGCTCTGAGTGACTCCAAAAACCTTTCCAGGCATTCTCCTTTAAATTGAATGCTGAGCGATGTTGAAAACGTGGGAATCGTGTTTTTGCGCTCTGAAAGTGTTGAAAACCGTGTTTCTGGCAATATAGTTGAAACTGCACGTTGAATGATGTTAAAACCCAGGAATCGCGTTTTTGCGCTCTGAAAGTGTCGAAAACAGCGTTTCTGATGCACTTCTGGAAAATGAGTGCTGTGTGTTGTTCAAAGCTGGGAACAGAGTTTTTGGGCTTGGAGAGTGTGAAAATTGTGTTTCTGACAGTCTACTGAAATCTGAATGTTGAGTGTTGTTCAAAGCTGAGAACAGAGTTTTTGGGCTCTGAGTGACTCCAAAAACCTTTCCAGGCATTCTCCTTTAAATTGAATGCTGAGCGATGTTGAAAACGTGGGAATCGTGTTTCTGCGCTCTGAAAGTGTTGAAAACCGTGTTTCTGG
>NW_023494698.1:0-22594 GCF_013368585.1 Megalops cyprinoides | reverse complement strand
GCGCAAAAACACGATTCCCACGTTTTCAAACATCGCTCAGCATTCAATTTAAAGGAGAATGCCTGAAAAGGTTTTTGGAGTCACTCAGACCCCAAAAACTCTGTTCTCAGCTTTGAACAACACTCAGCATTCAGATTTCAGTAGACTGCCAGAAACACAATTTTCACACTCTCCAAGCCCAAAAACTCTGTTCCCAGCTTTGAACAACACACAGCATTCATTTACCAGAAGTGCATCAAAAACGCTGTTTTCGACACTTTCAGAGCGCAAAAACGCGATTCCTGGGTTTTAACATCATTCAACGTGCATTTTCAACTATATTGCCAGAAACACGGTTTTCAACACTTTCAGAGCGCAAAAACACGATTCCCACGTTTTCAACATCGCTCAGCATTCAATTTAAAGGAGAATGCCTGGAAAGGTTTTTGGAGTCACTCAGAGCCCAAAAACTCTGTTCTCAGCTTTGAACAACACTCAGCATTCAGATTTCAGTAGACTGCCAGAAACACAATTTTCACACTCTCCAAGCCCAAAAACTCTGTTCCCAGCTTTGAACAACACACAGCATTCATTTACCAGAAGTGCATCAAAAACGCTGTTTTCGACACTTTCAGAGCGCAAAAACGCGATTCCTGGGTTTTAACATCATTCAACGTGCATTTTCAACTATATTGCCAGAAACACAGTTTTCAACACTTTCAGAGCGCAAAAACACGATTCCCACGTTTTCAACATCGCTCAGCATTCAATTTAAAGGAGAATGCCTGGAAAGGTTTTTGGAGTCACTCAGAGCCCAAAAACTCTGTTCTCAGCTTTGAACAACACTCAGCATTCAGATTTCAGTAGACTGCCAGAAACACAATTTTCACACTCTCCAAGCCCAAAAACTCTGTTCCCAGCTTTGAACAACACACAGCATTCATTTTCCAGAAGTGCATCAGAAACGCTGTTTTCGACACTTTCAGAGCGCAAAAACGCGATTCCCGGGTTTTAACATAATTCAACGTGCATTTTCAACTATATTGCCAGAAACACGGTTTTCAACACTTTCAGAGCGCAAAAACACGATTCCCACGTTTTCAACATCGATCAGCATTCAATTTAAAGGAGAATGCCTGAAAAGGTTTTTGGAGTCACTCAGAGCCCAAAAACTCTGTTCTCAGCTTTGAACAACACTCAGCATTCATTTTCCAGAAGTGCATCAGAAACGCCGTTTTCTACACTTTCACATCGCAAAAACGCGATTCCCGGGTTTTAACATCATTCAGCGTGCAGTTTCAATGATATTGCGAGAAACCCTGTTTTCGACACTTTCAATCGCTCAGCAGTCAAGTTAAAGGAGAATGCCTGAAAAGGTTTTTGGAGTCTCTCAGAGCCCAAAAACTCTGTTCTCAGCTTTGAACAACACTCAGCATTCAGATTTCAGTAGACTGTCAGAAACACAATTTTCACACTCTCCAAGCCCAAAAAGTCTGTTCCCAGCTTTGAACAACACACAGCATTCATTTTCCAGAAGTGCATCAGAAACGCAGTTTTCGACACTTTCACAACGCAAAAACGCGATTCCCGGGTTTTAACATCATTCAGCGTGCAGTTTCAATGATATTGCGAGAAACCCTGTTTTCGACACTTTCAGAGCGCAAAAACGCGATTCCTGGGTTTTAACATCATTCAACGTGCATTGTCAACTATATTGCCAGAAACACAGTTTTCAACACTTTCAGAGCGCAAAAACACGATTCCCACGTTTTCAACATCGCTCAGCATTCAATTTAAAGGAGAATGCCTGAAAAGGTTTTTGGAGTCTCTCAGAGCCCAAAAACTCTGTTCTCAGCTTTGAACAACACTCAGCATTCAGATTTCAGTAGACTGTCAGAAACACAATTTTCACACTCTCCAAGCCCAAAAAGTCTGTTCCCAGCTTTGAACAACACACAGCATTCATTTTCCAGAAGTGCATCAGAAACGCAGTTTTCGACACTTTCACAACGCAAAAAACGCGATTCCCGGGTTTTAACATCATTCAGCGTGCAGTTTCAACTATATTGCCAGAAACACAGTTTTCAACACTTTCAGAGCGCAAAAACACGATTCCCACGTTTTCAACATCGCTCAGCATTCAATTTAAAGGAGAATGCCTGGAAAGGTTTTTGGAGTCACTCAGAGCCCAAAAACTCTGTTCTCAGCTTGAACAACACTCAGCATTCAGATTTCAGTAGACTGTCAGAAACACAATTTTCACACTCTCCAAGCCCAAAAACTCTGTTCCCAGCTTTGAACAACACACAGCATTCATTTTCCAGAAGTGCATCAGAAACGCAGTTTTCGACACTTTCACAACGCAAAAACGCGATTCCCGGGTTTTAACATCATTCAGCGTGCAGTTTCAATGATATTGCGAGAAACCCTGTTTTCGACACTTTCAGAGCGCAAAAACGCGATTCCTAGGTTTTAACATCATTAAACGTGCAGTTTCAACTATATTGCCAGAAACACGGTTTTCAACACTTTCAGAGCGCAAAAACACGATTCCCACGTTTTCAACATCGCTCAGCATTCAATTTAAAGGAGAATGCCTGAAAAGGTTTTTGGAGTCACTCAGACCCCAAAAACTCTGTTCTCAGCTTTGAACAACACTCAGCATTCAGATTTCAGTAGACTGCCAGAAACACAATTTTCACACTCTCCAAGCCCAAAAACTCTGTTCCCAGCTTTGAACAACACACAGCATTCATTTACCAGAAGTGCATCAAAAACGCTGTTTTCGACACTTTCAGAGCGCAAAAACGCGATTCCCGGGTTTTAACATCATTCAACGTGCATTTTCAACTATATTGCCAGAAACACGGTTTTCAACACTTTCAGAGCGCAAAAACACGATTCCCACGTTTTCAACATCGCTCAGCATTCAATTTAAAGGAGAATGCCTGGAAAGGTTTTTGGAGTCACTCAGAGCCCAAAAACTCTGTTCTCAGCTTTGAACAACACTCAGCATTCAGATTTCAGTAGACTGCCAGAAACACAATTTTCACACTCTCCAAGCCCAAAAACTCTGTTCCCAGCTTTGAACAACACTCAGCATTCAGATTTCAGTAGACTGCCAGAAACACAATTTTCACACTCTCCAAGCCCAAAAACTCTGTTCCCAGCTTTGAACAACACACAGCATTCATTTTCCAGAAGTGCATCAAAAACGCTGTTTTCGACACTTTCAGAGCGCAAAAACGCGATTCCCGGGTTTTAACATCATTCAACGTGCATTTTCAACTATATTGCCAGAAACACGGTTTTCAACACTTTCAGAGCGCAAAAACACGATTCCCACGTTTTCAACATCGATCAGCATTCAATTTAAAGGAGAATGCCTGAAAAGTTTTTTGGAGTCACTCAGAGCCCAAAAACTCTGTTCTCAGCTTTGAACAACACTCAGCATTCATTTTCCAGAAGTGCATCAGAAACGCCGTTTTCTACACTTTCACAACGCAAAAACGCGATTCCCGGGTTTTAACATCATTCAGCGTGCAGTTTCAATGATATTGCGAGAAACCCTGTTTTCGACACTTTCAGAGCGCAAAAACTCGATTCCCGGGTTTTCAACATCGCTCAGCATTCAATTTAAAGGAGAATGCCTGAAAAGGTTTTTGGAGTCACTCAGAGCCCAAAAACTCTGTTCTCAGCTTTGAACAATACTCAGCATTCAGATTTCAGTAGACTGTCAGAAACACAATTTTCACCCTCTCCAAGCCCAAAAACTCTGTACCCAGCTTTGAACAACACACAGCATTCATTTTCCAGAAGTGCATCAGAAACGCAGTTTTCGACACTTTCACAACGCAAAAACGCGATTCCCGGGTTTTAACATCATTCAGCGTGCAGTTTCAATGATATTGCGAGAAACCCTGTTTTCGACACTTTCAGAGCGCAAAAACGCGATTCCTGGGTTTTAACATCATTCAACGTGCATTGTCAACTATATTGCCAGAAACACGGTTTTCAACACTTTCAGAGCGCAAAAACACGATTCCCACGTTTTCAACATCGCTCAGCATTCAATTTAAAGGAGAATGCCTGAAAAGGTTTTTGGAGTCTCTCAGAGCCCAAAAACTCTGTTCTCAGCTTTGAACAACACTCAGCATTCAGATTTCAGTAGACTGTCAGAAACACAATTTTCACACTCTCCAAGCCCAAAAACTCTGTTCCCAGCTTTGAACAACACACAGCATTCATTTTCTAGAAGTGCATCAGAAACGCTGTTTTCGACACTTTCAGAGCGCAAAAACGCGATTCCTGGGTTTTAACATCATTCAACGTGCAGTTTCAATGATATTGCGAGAAACCCTGTTTTCGACACTTTCAGAGCGCAAAAACGCGATTCCTGGGTTTTAACATCATTCAGCGTGCAGTTTCAACTATATTGCCAGAACCACAGTTTTCAACACTTTCAGAGCGCAAAAACACGATTCCCACGTTTTCAACATCGCTCAGCATTCAATTTAAAGGAGAATGCCTGGAAAGGTTTTTGGAGTCACTCAGAGCCCAAAAACTCTGTTCTCAGCTTTGAACAACACACAGCATTCATTTTCCAGAAGTGCATCAGAAACGCAGTTTTCGACACTTTCACAACGCAAAAACGCGATTCCCGGGTTTTAACATCATTCAGCGTGCAGTTTCAATGATATTGCGAGAAACCCTGTTTTCGACACTTTCAGAGCGCAAAAACGCGATTCCTAGGTTTTAACATCATTAAACGTGCAGTTTCAACTATATTGCCAGAAACACGGTTTTCAACACTTTCAGAGCGCAAAAACACGATTCCCACGTTTTCAACATCGCTCAGCATTCAATTTAAAGGAGAATGCCTGGAAAGGTTTTTGGAGTCACTCAGACCCCAAAAACTCTGTTCTCAGCTTTGAACAACACTCAGCATTCAGATTTCAGTAGACTGCCAGAAACACAATTTTCACACTCTCCAAGCCCAAAAACTCTGTTCCCAGCTTTGAACAACACACAGCATTCATTTACCAGAAGTGCATCAAAAACGCTGTTTTCGACACTTTCAGAGCGCAAAAACGCGATTCCTGGGTTTTAACATCATTCAACGTGCATTTTCAACTATATTGCCAGAAACACGGTTTTCAACACTTTCAGAGCGCAAAAACACGATTCCCACGTTTTCAACATCGCTCAGCATTCAATTTAAAGGAGAATGCCTGGAAAGGTTTTTGGAGTCACTCAGAGCCGAAAAACTCTGTTCTCAGCTTTGAACAACACTCAGCATTCAGATTTCAGTAGACTGCCAGAAACACAATTTTCACACTCTCCAAGCCCAAAAACTCTGTTCCCAGCTTTGAACAACACACAGCATTCATTTACCAGAAGTGCATCAAAAACGCTGTTTTCGACACTTTCAGAGCGCAAAAACGCGATTCCTGGGTTTTAACATCATTCAACGTGCATTTTCAACTATATTGCCAGAAACACAGTTTTCAACACTTTCAGAGCGCAAAAACACGATTCCCACGTTTTCAACATCGCTCAGCATTCAATTTAAAGGAGAATGCCTGGAAAGGTTTTTGGAGTCACTCAGAGCCCAAAAAACTCTGTTCTCAGCTTTGAACAACACTCAGCATTCAGATTTCAGTAGACTGCCAGAAACACAATTTTCACACTCTCCAAGCCCAAAAACTCTGTTCCCAGCTTTGAACAACACACAGCACTCATTTTCCAGAAGTGCATCAGAAACGCTGTTTTCGACACTTTCAGAGCGCAAAACGCGATTCCCGGGTTTTAACATCATTCAACGTGCATTTTCAACTATATTGCCAGAAACACGGTTTTCAACACTTTCAGAGCGCAAAAACACGATTCCCACGTTTTCAACATCGATCAGCATTCAATTTAAAGGAGAATGCCTGAAAAGGTTTTTGGAGTCACTCAGAGCCCAAAAACTCTGTTCTCAGCTTTGAACAACACTCAGCATTCATTTTCCAGAAGTGCATCAGAAACGCCGTTTTCTACACTTTCACATCGCAAAAACGCGATTCCCGGGTTTTAACATCATTCAGCGTGCAGTTTCAATGATATTGCGAGAAACCCTGTTTTCGACACTTTCAGAGCGCAAAAACGCGATTCCCGGGTTTTCAACATCGCTCAGCATTCAATTTAAAGGAGAATGCCTGAAAAGGTTTTTGGAGTCTCTCAGAGCCCAAAAACTCTGTTCTCAGCTTTGAACAACACTCAGCATTCAGATTTCAGTAGACTGTCAGAAACACAATTTTCACACTCTCCAAGCCCAAAAACTCTGTTCCCAGCTTTGAACAACACACAGCATTCATTTTCCAGAAGTGCATCAGAAACGCAGTTTTCGACACTTTCACAACGCAAAAACGCGATTCCCGGGTTTTAACATCATTCAGCGTGCAGTTTCAATGATATTGCGAGAAACCCTGTTTTCGAAACTTTCAGAGCGCAAAAACACGATTCCCACGTTTTCAACATCGCTCAGCATTCAATTTAAAGGAGAATGCCTGGAAAGGTTTTTGGAGTCACTCAGAGCCCAAAAACTCTGTTCTCAGCTTTGAACAACACTCAGCATTCAGATTTCAGTAGACTGTCAAAAACACAATTTTCACACTCTCCAAGCCCAAAAACTCTGTTCCCAGCTTTGAACAACACACAGCATTCATTTTCTAGAAGTGCATCAGAAACGCTGTTTTCGACACTTTCAGAGCGCAAAAACGCGATTCCTGGGTTTTAACATCATTCAACGTGCAGTTTCAATGATATTGCGAGAAACCCTGTTTTCGACACTTTCAGAGCGCAAAAACGCGATTCCTGGGTTTTAACATCATTCAACGTGCATTGTCAACTATATTGCCAGAAACACGGTTTTCAACACTTTCAGAGCGCAAAAACACGATTCCCACGTTTTCAACATCGATCAGCATTCAATTTAAAGGAGAATGCCTGGAAAGGTTTTTGGAGTCACTCAGAGCCCAAAAACTCTGTTCTCAGCTTTGAACAATACTCAGCATTCAGATTTCAGTAGACTGTCAGAAACACAATTTTCACCCTCTCCAAGCCCAAAAACTCTGTACCCAGCTTTGAACAACACACAGCATTCATTTTCCAGAAGTGCATCAGAAACGCAGTTTTCGACACTTTCACAACGCAAAAACGCGATTCCCGGGTTTTAACATCATTCAGCGTGCAGTTTCAATGATATTGCGAGAAACCTTGTTTTCGACACTTTCAGAGCGCAAAAACGCGATTCCTAGGTTTTAACATCATTAAACGTGCAGTTTCAACTATATTGCCAGAAACACGGTTTTCAACACTTTCAGAGCGCAAAAACACGATTCCCACGTTTTCAACATCGCTCAGCATTCAATTTAAAGGAGAATGCCTGAAAAGGTTTTTGGAGTCACTCAGACCCCAAAAACTCTGTTCTCAGCTTTGAACAACACTCAGCATTCAGATTTCAGTAGACTGCCAGAAACACAATTTTCACACTCTCCAAGCCCAAAAACTCTGTTCCCAGCTTTGAACAACACACAGCATTCATTTACCAGAAGTGCATCAGAAACGCTGTTTTCGACACTTTCAGAGCGCAAAAACGCGATTCCTGGGTTTTAACATCATTCAACGTGCATTTTCAACTATATTGCCAGAAACACGTTTTTCAACACTTTCAGAGCGCAAAAACACGATTCCCACGTTTTCAACATCGCTCAGCATTCAATTTAAAGGAGAATGCCTGGAAAGGTTTTTTGGAGTCACTCAGAGCCCAAAAACTCTGTTCTCAGCTTTGAACAACACTCAGCATTCATTTTCCAGAAGTGCATCAGAAACGCCGTTTTCTACACTTTCACAACGCAAAAACGCGATTCCCGGGTTTTAACATCATTCAGCGTGCAGTTTCAATGATATTGCGAGAAACCCTGTTTTCGACACTTTCAGAGCGCAAAAACGCGATTCCCGGGTTTTAACATCATTCAGCGTGCAGTTTCAACTATATTGCCAGAAACACAGTTTTCAACACTTTCAGAGCGCAAAAACACGATTCCCACGTTTTCAACATCGCTCAGCATTCAATTTAAAGGAGAATGCCTGGAAAGGTTTTTGGGGTCACTCAGAGCCCAAAAACTCTGTTCTCAGCTTTGAACAACACTCAGCATTCAGATTTCAGTAGACTGTCAGAAACACAATTTTCACACTCTCCAAGCCCAAAAACTCTGTTCCCAGCTTTGAACAACACACAGCATTCATTTTCTAGAAGTGCATCAGAAACGCTGTTTTCGACACTTTCAGAGCGCAAAAACGCGATTCCTGGGTTTTAACATCATTCAACGTGCAGTTTCAATGATATTGCGAGAAACCCTGTTTTCGACACTTTCAGAGCGCAAAAACGCGATTCCTGGGTTTTAACATCATTCAACGTGCATTGTCAACTATATTGCCAGAAACACGGTTTTCAACACTTTCAGAGCGCAAAAACACGATTCCCACGTTTTCAACATCGCTCAGCATTCAATTTAAAGGAGAATGCCTGAAAAGGTTTTTGGAGTCTCTCAGAGCCCAAAAACTCTGTTCTCAGCTTTGAACAACACTCAGCATTCAGATTTCAGTAGACTGTCAGAAACACAATTTTCACACTCTCCAAGCCCAAAAAGTCTGTTCCCAGCTTTGAACAACACACAGCATTCATTTTCCAGAAGTGCATCAGAAACGCAGTTTTCGACACTTTCACAACGCAAAAACGCGATTCCCGGGTTTTAACATCATTCAGCGTGCAGTTTCAATGATATTGCGAGAAACCCTGTTTTCGACACTTTCAGAGCGCAAAAACGCGATTCCCGGGTTTTAACATCATTCAGCGTGCAGTTTCAACTATATTGCCAGAAACACGGTTTTCAACACTTTCAGAGCGCAAAAACACGATTCCCACGTTTTCAACATCGCTCAGCATTCAATTTAAAGGAGAATGCCTGGAAAGGTTTTTGGGGTCACTCAGAGCCCAAAAACTCTGTTCTCAGCTTTGAACAACACTCAGCATTCAGATTTCAGTAGACTGTCAGAAACACAATTTTCACACTCTCCAAGCCCAAAAACTCTGTTCCCAGCTTTGAACAACACACAGCATTCATTTTCCAGAAGTGCATCAGAAACGCTGTTTTCGACACTTTCAGAGCGCAAAAACGCGATTCCTGGGTTTTAACATCATTCAACGTGCAGTTTCAATGATATTGCGAGAAACCCTGTTTTCGACACTTTCAGAGCGCAAAAACGCGATTCCTGGGTTTTAACATCATTCAACGTGCATTGTCAACTATATTGCCAGAAACACGGTTTTCAACACTTTCAGAGCGCAAAAACACGATTCCCACGTTTTCAACATCGCTCAGCATTCAATTTAAAGGAGAATGCCTGAAAAGGTTTTTGGAGTCTCTCAGAGCCCAAAAACTCTGTTCTCAGCTTTGAACAACACTCAGCATTCAGATTTCAGTAGACTGTCAGAAACACAATTTTCACACTCTCCAAGCCCAAAAAGTCTGTTCCCAGCTTTGAACAACACACAGCATTCATTTTCCAGAAGTGCATCAGAAACGCAGTTTTCGACACTTTCACAACGCAAAAACGCGATTCCCGGGTTTTAACATCATTCAGCGTGCAGTTTCAACTATATTGCCAGAAACACAGTTTTCAACACTTTCAGAGCGCAAAAACACGATTCCCACGTTTTCAACATCGCTCAGCATTCAATTTAAAGGAGAATGCCTGGAAAGGTTTTTGGAGTCACTCAGAGCCCAAAAACTCTGTTCTCAGCTTTGAACAATACTCAGCATTCAGATTTCAGTAGACTGTCAGAAACACAATTTTCACCCTCTCCAAGCCCAAAAACTCTGTACCCAGCTTTGAACAACACACAGCATTCATTTTCCAGAAGTGCATCAGAAACGCAGTTTTCGACACTTTCACAACGCAAAAACGCGATTCCCGGGTTTTAACATCATTCAGCGTGCAGTTTCAATGATATTGCGAGAAACCCTGTTTTCGACACTTTCAGAGCGCAAAAACGCGATTCCTAGGTTTTAACATCATTAAACGTGCAGTTTCAACTATATTGCCAGAAACACGGTTTTCAACACTTTCAGAGCGCAAAAACACGATTCCCACGTTTTCAACATCGCTCAGCATTCAATTTAAAGGAGAATGCCTGAAAAGGTTTTTGGAGTCACTCAGACCCCAAAAACTCTGTTCTCAGCTTTGAACAACACTCAGCATTCAGATTTCAGTAGACTGCCAGAAACACAATTTTCACACTCTCCAAGCCCAAAAACTCTGTTCCCAGCTTTGAACAACACACAGCATTCATTTACCAGAAGTGCATCAAAAACGCTGTTTTCGACACTTTCAGAGCGCAAAAACGCGATTCCTGGGTTTTAACATCATTCAACGTGCATTTTCAACTATATTGCCAGAAACACGGTTTTCAACACTTTCAGAGCGCAAAAACACGATTCCCACGTTTTCAACATCGCTCAGCATTCAATTTAAAGGAGAATGCCTGGAAAGGTTTTTGGAGTCACTCAGAGCCCAAAAACTCTGTTCTCAGCTTTGAACAACACTCAGCATTCAGATTTCAGTAGACTGCCAGAAACACAATTTTCACACTCTCCAAGCCCAAAAACTCTGTTCCCAGCTTTGAACAACACACAGCACTCATTTTCCAGAAGTGCATCAGAAACGCTGTTTTCGACACTTTCAGAGCGCAAAAACGCGATTCCCGGGTTTTAACATCATTCAACGTGCATTTTCAACTATATTGCCAGAAACACGGTTTTCAACACTTTCAGAGCGCAAAAACACGATTCCCACGTTTTCAACATCGATCAGCATTCAATTTAAAGGAGAATGCCTGAAAAGGTTTTTGGAGTCACTCAGAGCCCAAAAACTCTGTTCTCAGCTTTGAACAACACTCAGCATTCATTTTCCAGAAGTGCATCAGAAACGCCGTTTTCTACACTTTCACAACGCAAAAACGCGATTCCCGGGTTTTATCATCATTCAGCGTGCAGTTTCAATGATATTGCGAGAAACCCTGTTTTCGACACTTTCAGAGCGCAAAAACTCGATTCCCGGGTTTTCAACATCGCTCAGCATTCAATTTAAAGGAGAATGCCTGAAAAGGTTTTTGGAGTCTCTCAGAGCCCAAAAACTCTGTTCTCAGCTTTGAACAACACTCAGCATTCAGATTTCAGTAGACTGTCAGAAACACAATTTTCACACTCTCCAAGCCCAAAAAGTCTGTTCCCAGCTTTGAACAACACACAGCATTCATTTTCCAGAAGTGCATCAGAAACGCAGTTTTCGACACTTTCACAACGCAAAAACGCGATTCCCGGGTTTTAACATCATTCAGCGTGCAGTTTCAATGATATTGCGAGAAACCCTGTTTTCGACACTTTCAGAGCGCAAAAACGCGATTCCTGGGTTTTAACATCATTCAACGTGCATTGTCAACTATATTGCCAGAAACACGGTTTTCAACACTTTCAGAGCGCAAAAACACGATTCCCACGTTTTCAACATCGCTCAGCATTCAATTTAAAGGAGAATGCCTGAAAAGGTTTTTGGAGTCTCTCAGAGCCCAAAAACTCTGTTCTCAGCTTTGAACAACACTCAGCATTCAGATTTCAGTAGACTGTCAGAAACACAATTTTCACACTCTCCAAGCCCAAAAAGTCTGTTCCCAGCTTTGAACAACACACAGCATTCATTTTCCAGAAGTGCATCAGAAACGCAGTTTTCGACACTTTCACAACGCAAAAACGCGATTCCCGGGTTTTAACATCATTCAGCGTGCAGTTTCAACTATATTGCCAGAAACACAGTTTTCAACACTTTCAGAGCGCAAAAACACGATTCCCACGTTTTCAACATCGCTCAGCATTCAATTTAAAGGAGAATGCCTGGAAAGGTTTTTGGAGTCACTCAGAGCCCAAAAACTCTGTTCTCAGCTTTGAACAACACTCAGCATTCAGATTTCAGTAGACTGTCAGAAACACAATTTTCACACTCTCCAAGCCCAAAAACTCTGTTCCCAGCTTTGAACAACACACAGCATTCATTTTCTAGAAGTGCATCAGAAACGCTGTTTTCGACACTTTCAGAGCGCAAAAACGCGATTCCTGGGTTTTAACATCATTCAACGTGCAGTTTCAATGATATTGCGAGAAACCCTGTTTTCGACACTTTCAGAGCGCAAAAACGCGATTCCTGGGTTTTAACATCATTCAACGTGCATTGTCAACTATATTGCCAGAAACACGGTTTTCAACACTTTCAGAGCGCAAAAACACGATTCCCACGTTTTCAACATCGCTCAGCATTCAATTTAAAGGAGAATGCCTGAAAAGGTTTTTGGAGTCTCTCAGAGCCCAAAAACTCTGTTCTCAGCTTTGAACAACACTCAGCATTCAGATTTCAGTAGACTGTCAGAAACACAATTTTCACACTCTCCAAGCCCAAAAAGTCTGTTCCCAGCTTTGAACAACACACAGCATTCATTTTCCAGAAGTGCATCAGAAACGCTGTTTTCGACACTTTCACAACGCAAAAACGCGATTCCCGGGTTTTAACATCATTCAGCGTGCAGTTTCAACTATATTGCCAGAAACACAGTTTTCAACACTTTCAGAGCGCAAAAACACGATTCCCACGTTTTCAACATCGCTCAGCATTCAATTTAAAGGAGAATGCCTGAAAAGGTTTTTGGAGTCACTCAGAGCCCAAAAACTCTGTTCTCAGCTTTGAACAACACTCAGCATTCAGATTTCAGTAGACTGTCAGAAACACAATTTTCACACTCTCCAAGCCCAAAAAGTCTGTTCCCAGCTTTGAACAACACACAGCATTCATTTTCCAGAAGTGCATCAGAAACGCAGTTTTCGACACTTTCACGACGCAAAAACGCGATTCCCGGGTTTTAACATCATTCAGCGTGCAGTTTCAACTATATTGCCAGAAACACAGTTTTCAACACTTTCAGAGCGCAAAAACACGATTCCCACGTTTTCAACATCGCTCAGCATTCAATTTAAAGGAGAATGCCTGGAAAGGTTTTTGGAGTCTCTCAGAGCCCAAAAACTCTGTTCTCAGCTTTGAACAACACTCAGCATTCAGATTGCAGTAGACTGTCAGAAACACAATTTTCACACTCTCCAAGCCCAAAAACTCTGTTCCCAGCTTTGAACAACACACAGCATTCATTTTCTAGAAGTGCATCAGAAACGCTGTTTTCGACACTTTCAGAGCGCAAAAACGCGATTCCTGGGTTTTAACATCATTCAACGTGCAGTTTCAATGATATTGCGAGAAACCCTGTTTTCGACACTTTCAGAGCGCAAAAACGCGATTCCTGGGTTTTAACATCATTCAACGTGCATTGTCAACTATATTGCCAGAAACACGGTTTTCAACACTTTCAGAGCGCAAAAACACGATTCCCACGTTTTCAACATCGCTCAGCATTCAATTTAAAGGAGAATGCCTGAAAAGGTTTTTGGAGTCACTCAGACCCCAAAAACTCTGTTCTCAGCTTTGAACAACACTCAGCATTCAGATTTCAGTAGACTGCCAGAAACACAATTTTCACACTCTCCAAGCCCAAAAACTCTGTTCCCAGCTTTGAACAACACACAGCATTCATTTACCAGAAGTGCATCAAAAACGCTGTTTTCGACACTTTCAGAGCGCAAAAACGCGATTCCTGGGTTTTAACATCATTCAACGTGCATTTTCAACTATATTGCCAGAAACACAGTTTTCAACACTTTCAGAGCGCAAAAACACGATTCCCACGTTTTCAACATCGCTCAGCATTCAATTTAAAGGAGAATGCCTGGAAAGGTTTTTGGAGTCACTCAGAGCCCAAAAACTCTGTTCTCAGCTTTGAACAACACTCAGCATTCAGATTTCAGTAGACTGCCAGAAACACAATTTTCACACTCTCCAAGCCCAAAAACTCTGTTCCCAGCTTTGAACAACACACAGCACTCATTTTCCAGAAGTGCATCAGAAACGCTGTTTTCGACACTTTCAGAGCGCAAAAACGCGATTCCCGGGTTTTAACATCATTCAACGTGCATTTTCAACTATATTGCCAGAAACACGGTTTTCAACACTTTCAGAGCGCAAAAACACGATTCCCACGTTTTCAACATCGATCAGCATTCAATTTAAAGGAGAATGCCTGAAAAGGTTTTTGGAGTCACTCAGAGCCCAAAAACTCTGTTCTCAGCTTTGAACAACACTCAGCATTCATTTTCCAGAAGTGCATCAGAAACGCCGTTTTCTACACTTTCACATCGCAAAAACGCGATTCCCGGGTTTTAACATCATTCAGCGTGCAGTTTCAATGATATTGCGAGAAACCCTGTTTTCGACACTTTCAGAGCGCAAAAACTCGATTCCCGGGTTTTCAACATCGCTCAGCATTCAATTTAAAGGAGAATGCCTGAAAAGGTTTTTGGAGTCTCTCAGAGCCCAAAAACTCTGTTCTCAGCTTTGAACAACACTCAGCATTCAGATTTCAGTAGACTGTCAGAAACACAATTTTCACACTCTCCAAGCCCAAAAAGTCTGTTCCCAGCTTTGAACAACACACAGCATTCATTTTCCAGAAGTGCATCAGAAACGCAGTTTTCGACACTTTCACAACGCAAAAACGCGATTCCCGGGTTTTAACATCATTCAGCGTGCAGTTTCAATGATATTGCGAGAAACCCTGTTTTCGAAACTTTCAGAGCGCAAAAACACGATTCCCACGTTTTCAACATCGCTCAGCATTCAATTTAAAGGAGAATGCCTGGAAAGGTTTTTGGAGTCACTCAGAGCCCAAAAACTCTGTTCTCAGCTTTGAACAACACTCAGCATTCAGATTTCAGTAGACTGTCAAAAACACAATTTTCACACTCTCCAAGCCCAAAAACTCTGTTCCCAGCTTTGAACAACACACAGCATTCATTTTCCAGAAGTGCATCAGAAACGCTGTTTTCGACACTTTCAGAGCGCAAAAACGCGATTCCTGGGTTTTAACATCATTCAACGTGCAGTTTCAATGATATTGCGAGAAACCCTGTTTTCGACACTTTCAGAGCGCAAAAACGCGATTCCTGGGTTTTAACATCATTCAACGTGCATTGTCAACTATATTGCCAGAAACACGGTTTTCAACACTTTCAGAGCGCAAAAACACGATTCCCACGTTTTCAACATCGATCAGCATTCAATTTAAAGGAGAATGCCTGGAAAGGTTTTTGGAGTCACTCAGAGCCCAAAAACTCTGTTCTCAGCTTTGAACAATACTCAGCATTCAGATTTCAGTAGACTGTCAGAAACACAATTTTCACCCTCTCCAAGCCCAAAAACTCTGTACCCAGCTTTGAACAACACACAGCATTCATTTTCCAGAAGTGCATCAGAAACGCAGTTTTCGACACTTTCACAACGCAAAAACGCGATTCCCGGGTTTTAACATCATTCAGCGTGCAGTTTCAATGATATTGCGAGAAACCTTGTTTTCGACACTTTCAGAGCGCAAAAACGCGATTCCTAGGTTTTAACATCATTAAACGTGCAGTTTCAACTATATTGCCAGAAACACGGTTTTCAACACTTTCAGAGCGCAAAAACACGATTCCCACGTTTTCAACATCGCTCAGCATTCAATTTAAAGGAGAATGCCTGAAAAGGTTTTTGGAGTCACTCAGACCCCAAAAACTCTGTTCTCAGCTTTGAACAACACTCAGCATTCAGATTTCAGTAGACTGCCAGAAACACAATTTTCACACTCTCCAAGCCCAAAAACTCTGTTCCCAGCTTTGAACAACACACAGCATTCATTTACCAGAAGTGCATCAAAAACGCTGTTTTCGACACTTTCAGAGCGCAAAAACGCGATTCCTGGGTTTTAACATCATTCAACGTGCATTTTCAACTATATTGCCAGAAACACGGTTTTCAACACTTTCAGAGCGCAAAAACACGATTCCCACGTTTTCAACATCGCTCAGCATTCAATTTAAAGGAGAATGCCTGGAAAGGTTTTTGGAGTCACTCAGAGCCCAAAAACTCTGTTCTCAGCTTTGAACAACACTCAGCATTCATTTTCCAGGAGTGCATCAGAAACGCCGTTTTCTACACTTTCACAACGCAAAAACGCGATTCCCGGGTTTTAACATCATTCAGCGTGCAGTTTCAATGATATTGCGAGAAACCCTGTTTTCGACACTTTCAGAGCGCAAAAACGCGATTCCCGGGTTTTAACATCATTCAGCGTGCAGTTTCAACTATATTGCCAGAAACACAGTTTTCAACACTTTCAGAGCGCAAAAACACGATTCCCACGTTTTCAACATCGCTCAGCATTCAATTTAAAGGAGAATGCCTGGAAAGGTTTTTGGGGTCACTCAGAGCCCAAAAACTCTGTTCTCAGCTTTGAACAACACTCAGCATTCAGATTTCAGTAGACTGTCAGAAACACAATTTTCACACTCTCCAAGCCCAAAAACTCTGTTCCCAGCTTTGAACAACACACAGCATTCATTTTCCAGAAGTGCATCAGAAACGCTGTTTTCGACACTTTCAGAGCGCAAAAACGCGATTCCTGGGTTTTAACATCATTCAACGTGCAGTTTCAATGATATTGCGAGAAACCCTGTTTTCGACACTTTCAGAGCGCAAAAACGCGATTCCTGGGTTTTAACATCATTCAACGTGCATTGTCAACTATATTGCCAGAAACACGGTTTTCAACACTTTCAGAGCGCAAAAACACGATTCCCACGTTTTCAACATCGCTCAGCATTCAATTTAAAGGAGAATGCCTGAAAAGGTTTTTGGAGTCTCTCAGAGCCCAAAAACTCTGTTCTCAGCTTTGAACAACACTCAGCATTCAGATTTCAGTAGACTGTCAGAAACACAATTTTCACACTCTCCAAGCCCAAAAAGTCTGTTCCCAGCTTTGAACAACACACAGCATTCATTTTCCAGAAGTGCATCAGAAACGCAGTTTTCGACACTTTCACAACGCAAAAACGCGATTCCCGGGTTTTAACATCATTCAGCGTGCAGTTTCAATGATATTGCGAGAAACCCTGTTTTCGACACTTTCAGAGCGCAAAAACGCGATTCCCGGGTTTTAACATCATTCAGCGTGCAGTTTCAACTATATTGCCAGAAACACGGTTTTCAACACTTTCAGAGCGCAAAAACACGATTCCCACGTTTTCAACATCGCTCAGCATTCAATTTAAAGGAGAATGCCTGGAAAGGTTTTTGGGGTCACTCAGAGCCCAAAAACTCTGTTCTCAGCTTTGAACAACACTCAGCATTCAGATTTCAGTAGACTGTCAGAAACACAATTTTCACACTCTCCAAGCCCAAAAACTCTGTTCCCAGCTTTGAACAACACACAGCATTCATTTTCTAGAAGTGCATCAGAAACGCTGTTTTCGACACTTTCAGAGCGCAAAAACGCGATTCCTGGGTTTTAACATCATTCAACGTGCAGTTTCAATGATAATGCGAGAAACCCTGTTTTCGACACTTTCAGAGCGCAAAAACGCGATTCCTGGGTTTTAACATCATTCAACGTGCATTGTCAACTATATTGCCAGAAACACGGTTTTCAACACTTTCAGAGCGCAAAAACACGATTCCCACGTTTTCAACATCGCTCAGCATTCAATTTAAAGGAGAATGCCTGAAAAGGTTTTTGGAGTCTCTCAGAGCCCAAAAACTCTGTTCTCAGCTTTGAACAACACTCAGCATTCAGATTTCAGTAGACTGTCAGAAACACAATTTTCACACTCTCCAAGCCCAAAAAGTCTGTTCCCAGCTTTGAACAACACACAGCATTCATTTTCCAGAAGTGCATCAGAAACGCAGTTTTCGACACTTTCACAACGCAAAAACGCGATTCCCGGGTTTTAACATCATTCAGCGTGCAGTTTCAACTATATTGCCAGAAACACAGTTTTCAACACTTTCAGAGCGCAAAAACACGATTCCCACGTTTTCAACATCGCTCAGCATTCAATTTAAAGGAGAATGCCTGGAAAGGTTTTTGGAGTCACTCAGAGCCCAAAAACTCTGTTCTCAGCTTTGAACAATACTCAGCATTCAGATTTCAGTAGACTGTCAGAAACACAATTTTCACCCTCTCCAAGCCCAAAAACTCTGTACCCAGCTTTGAACAACACACAGCATTCATTTTCCAGAAGTGCATCAGAAACGCAGTTTTCGACACTTTCACAACGCAAAAACGCGATTCCCGGGTTTTAACATCATTCAGCGTGCAGTTTCAATGATATTGCGAGAAACCCTGTTTTCGACACTTTCAGAGCGCAAAAACGCGATTCCTAGGTTTTAACATCATTAAACGTGCAGTTTCAACTATATTGCCAGAAACACGGTTTTCAACACTTTCAGAGCGCAAAAACACGATTCCCACGTTTTCAACATCGCTCAGCATTCAATTTAAAGGAGAATGCCTGAAAAGGTTTTTGGAGTCACTCAGACCCCAAAAACTCTGTTCTCAGCTTTGAACAACACTCAGCATTCAGATTTCAGTAGACTGTCAGAAACACAATTTTCACACTCTCCAAGCCCAAAAACTCTGTTCCCAGCTTTGAACAACACACAGCATTCATTTACCAGAAGTGCATCAAAAACGCTGTTTTCGACACTTTCAGAGCGCAAAAACGCGATTCCTGGGTTTTAACATCATTCAACGTGCATTTTCAACTATATTGCCAGAAACACGGTTTTCAACACTTTCAGAGCGCAAAAACACGATTCCCACGTTTTCAACATCGCTCAGCATTCAATTTAAAGGAGAATGCCTGGAAAGGTTTTTGGAGTCACTCAGAGCCCAAAAACTCTGTTCTCAGCTTTGAACAACACTCAGCATTCAGATTTCAGTAGACTGCCAGAAACACAATTTTCACACTCTCCAAGCCCAAAAACTCTGTTCCCAGCTTTGAACAACACACAGCACTCATTTTCCAGAAGTGCATCAGAAACGCTGTTTTCGACACTTTCAGAGCGCAAAAACGCGATTCCCGGGTTTTAACATCATTCAACGTGCATTTTCAACTATATTGCCAGAAACACGGTTTTCAACACTTTCAGAGCGCAAAAACACGATTCCCACGTTTTCAACATCGATCAGCATTCAATTTAAAGGAGAATGCCTGAAAAGGTTTTTGGAGTCACTCAGAGCCCAAAAACTCTGTTCTCAGCTTTGAACAACACTCAGCATTCATTTTCCAGAAGTGCATCAGAAACGCCGTTTTCTACACTTTCACAACGCAAAAACGCGATTCCCGGGTTTTAACATCATTCAGCGTGCAGTTTCAATGATATTGCGAGAAACCCTGTTTTCGACACTTTCAGAGCGCAAAAACTCGATTCCCGGGTTTTCAACATCGCTCAGCATTCAATTTAAAGGAGAATGCCTGAAAAGGTTTTTGGAGTCACTCAGAGCCCAAAAACTCTGTTCTCAGCTTTGAACAACACTCAGCATTCAGATTTCAGTAGACTGTCAGAAACACAATTTTCACACTCTCCAAGCCCAAAAAGTCTGTTCCCAGCTTTGAACAACACACAGCATTCATTTTCCAGAAGTGCATCAGAAACGCAGTTTTCGACACTTTCACAACGCAAAAACGCGATTCCCGGGTTTTAACATCATTCAGCGTGCAGTTTCAATGATATTGCGAGAAACCCTGTTTTCGACACTTTCAGAGCGCAAAAACGCGATTCCTGGGTTTTAACATCATTCAACGTGCATTGTCAACTATATTGCCAGAAACACGGTTTTCAACACTTTCAGAGCGCAAAAACACGATTCCCACGTTTTCAACATCGCTCAGCATTCAATTTAAAGGAGAATGCCTGAAAAGGTTTTTGGAGTCTCTCAGAGCCCAAAAACTCTGTTCTCAGCTTTGAACAACACTCAGCATTCAGATTTCAGTAGACTGTCAGAAACACAACTTTCACACTCTCCAAGCCCAAAAAGTCTGTTCCCAGCTTTGAACAACACACAGCATTCATTTTCCAGAAGTGCATCAGAAACGCAGTTTTCGACACTTTCACAACGCAAAAACGCGATTCCCGGGTTTTAACATCATTCAGCGTGCAGTTTCAACTATATTGCCAGAAACACAGTTTTCAACACTTTCAGAGCGCAAAAACACGATTCCCACGTTTTCAACATCGCTCAGCATTCAATTTAAAGGAGAATGCCTGGAAAGGTTTTTGGAGTCACTCAGAGCCCAAAAACTCTGTTCTCAGCTTTGAACAACACTCAGCATTCAGATTTCAGTAGACTGTCAGAAACACAATTTTCACACTCTCCAAGCCCAAAAACTCTGTTCCCAGCTTTGAACAACACACAGCATTCATTTTCTAGAAGTGCATCAGAAACGCTGTTTTCGACACTTTCAGAGCGCAAAAACGCGATTCCTGGGTTTTAACATCATTCAACGTGCAGTTTCAATGATATTGCGAGAAACCCTGTTTTCGACACTTTCAGAGCGCAAAAACGCGATTCCTGGGTTTTAACATCATTCAACGTGCATTGTCAACTATATTGCCAGAAACACGGTTTTCAACACTTTCAGAGCGCAAAAACACGATTCCCACGTTTTCAACATCGCTCAGCATTCAATTTAAAGGAGAATGCCTGAAAAGGTTTTTGGAGTCTCTCAGAGCCCAAAAACTCTGTTCTCAGCTTTGAACAACACTCAGCATTCAGATTTCAGTAGACTGTCAGAAACACAATTTTCACACTCTCCAAGCCCAAAAAGTCTGTTCCCAGCTTTGAACAACACACAGCATTCATTTTCCAGAAGTGCATCAGAAACGCTGTTTTCGACACTTTCACAACGCAAAAACGCGATTCCCGGGTTTTAACATCATTCAGCGTGCAGTTTCAACTATATTGCCAGAAACACAGTTTTCAACACTTTCAGAGCGCAAAAACACGATTCCCACGTTTTCAACATCGCTCAGCATTCAATTTAAAGGAGAATGCCTGAAAAGGTTTTTGGAGTCACTCAGAGCCCAAAAACTCTGTTCTCAGCTTTGAACAACACTCAGCATTCAGATTTCAGTAGACTGTCAGAAACACAATTTTCACACTCTCCAAGCCCAAAAAGTCTGTTCCCAGCTTTGAACAACACACAGCATTCATTTTCCAGAAGTGCATCAGAAACGCAGTTTTCGACACTTTCACGACGCAAAAACGCGATTCCCGGGTTTTAACATCATTCAGCGTGCAGTTTCAACTATATTGCCAGAAACACAGTTTTCAACACTTTCAGAGCGCAAAAACACGATTCCCACGTTTTCAACATCGCTCAGCATTCAATTTAAAGGAGAATGCCTGGAAAGGTTTTTGGAGTCTCTCAGAGCCCAAAAACTCTGTTCTCAGCTTTGAACAACACTCAGCATTCAGATTGCAGTAGACTGTCAGAAACACAATTTTCACACTCTCCAAGCCCAAAAACTCTGTTCCCAGCTTTGAACAACACACAGCATTCATTTTCTAGAAGTGCATCAGAAACGCTGTTTTCGACACTTTCAGAGCGCAAAAACGCGATTCCTGGGTTTTAACATCATTCAACGTGCAGTTTCAATGATATTGCGAGAAACCCTGTTTTCGACACTTTCAGAGCGCAAAAACGCGATTCCTGGGTTTTAACATCATTCAACGTGCATTGTCAACTATATTGCCAGAAACACGGTTTTCAACACTTTCAGAGCGCAAAAACACGATTCCCACGTTTTCAACATCGCTCAGCATTCAATTTAAAGGAGAATGCCTGAAAAGGTTTTTGGAGTCTCTCAGAGCCCAAAAACTCTGTTCTCAGCTTTGAACAACACTCAGCATTCAGATTTCAGTAGACTGTCAGAAACACAATTTTCACACTCTCCAAGCCCAAAAAGTCTGTTCCCAGCTTTGAACAACACACAGCATTCATTTTCCAGAAGTGCATCAGAAACGCAGTTTTCGACACTTTCACAACGCAAAAACGCGATTCCCGGGTTTTAACATCATTCAGCGTGCAGTTTCAACTATATTGCCAGAAACACAGTTTTCAACACTTTCAGAGCGCAAAAACACGATTCCCACGTTTTCAACATCGCTCAGCATTCAATTTAAAGGAGAATGCCTGGAAAGGTTTTTGGAGTCACTCAGAGCCCAAAAACTCTGTTCTCAGCTTTGAACAATACTCAGCATTCAGATTTCAGTAGACTGTCAGAAACACAATTTTCACCCTCTCCAAGCCCAAAAACTCTGTACCCAGCTTTGAACAACACACAGCATTCATTTTCCAGAAGTGCATCAGAAACGCAGTTTTCGACACTTTCACAACGCAAAAACGCGATTCCCGGGTTTTAACATCATTCAGCGTGCAGTTTCAATGATATTGCGAGAAACCCTGTTTTCGACACTTTCAGAGCGCAAAAACGCGATTCCTAGGTTTTAACATCATTCAACGTGCAGTTTCAACTATATTGC
>NW_023494697.1:0-22969 GCF_013368585.1 Megalops cyprinoides | reverse complement strand
TCCAGAAGTGCATCAAAAAAGCAGTTTTCGACACTTTCACAACGCAAAAACGCGATTCCTGGGTTTTAACATCATTCAGCGTGCAGTTTCAACTATATTGCCAGAAACACGGTTTTCAACACTTTCAGAGCGCAAAAACACGATTCCCACGTTTTCAACATCGCTCAGCATTCAATTTAAAGGAGAATGCCTGGAAAGGTTTTTGGAGTCACTCAGAGCCCAAAAACTCTGTTCTCAGCTTTGAACAATACTCAGCATTCAGATTTCAGTAGACTGTCAGAAACACAATTTTCACCCTCTCCAAGCCCAAAACATCTGTTCCCAGCTTTGAACAACACACTGCACTCATTTTCCAGAAGTGCATCAGAAAAGCTGTTTTCGACACTTTCAGAGCGCAAAAACACGATTCCCACGTTTTCAACATCGCTCAGCATTCAGATTTCAGTAGACTGTCAGAAACACAATTTTCACACTCTCCAAGGCCAAAAACTCTGTTCCCAGCTTTGAACAACACACAGCATTCATTTTCCAGAAGTGCATCAGAAACGCAGTTTTCGACACTTTCACAACGAAAAAACGCGATTCCCGGGTTTTAACATCATTCAGCGTGCAGTTTCAACTATATTGCCAGAAACACAGTTTTCAACACTTTCAGAGCACAAAAACACGATTCTCACGTTTTCAACATCGCTCAGCATTCAATTTAAAGGAGAATGCCTGGAAAGGTTTTTGGAGTCACTCAGAGCCCAAAAACTCTGTTCTCAGCTTTGAACAATACTCAGCATTCAGATTTCAGTAGACTGTCAGAAACACAATTTTCACCCTCTCCAAGCCCAAAAACTCTGTTCCCAGCTTTGAACAACACACAGCACTCATTTTCCAGAAGTGCATCAAAAAAGCTGTTTTCGACACTTTCAGAGCGCAAAAACGCGATTCCTGGGTTTTAACATCATTCAGCGTGCAGTTTCAACTATATTGCCAGAAACACAGTTTTCAACACTTTCAGAGCGCAAAAACACGATTCCCACGTGTTCAACATCGCTCAGCATTCAATTTAAAGGAGAATGCCTGGAAAGGTTTTTGGAGTCACTCAGAGCCCAAAAACTCTGTTCTGAGCTTTGAACAATACTCAGCATTCAGATTTCAGTAGACTGTCAGAAACACAATTTTCACCCTCTCCAAGCCCAAAACATCTGTTCCCAGCTTTAAACAACACACTGCACTCATTTTCCAGAAGTGCATCAGAAAAGCTGTTTTCGACACTTTCAGAGCGCAAAAACACGATTCCCACGTTTTCAACATCGCTCAGCATTCAGATTTCAGTAGACTGTCAGAAACACAATTTTCACACTCTCCAAGGCCAAAAACTCTGTTCCCAGCTTTGAACAACACACAGCATTCATTTTCCAGAAGTGCATCAGAAACGCAGTTTTCGACACTTTCACAACGAAAAAAACGCGATTCCCGGGTTTTAACATCATTCAGCGTGCAGTTTCAACTATATTGCCAGAAACACAGTTTTCAACACTTTCAGAGCGCAAAAACACGATTCTCACGTTTTCAACATCGCTCAGCATTCAATTTAAAGGAGAATGCCTGGAAAGGTTTTTGGAGTCACTCAGAGCCCAAAAACTCTGTTCTGAGCTTTGAACAATACTCAGCATTCAGATTTCAGTAGACTGTCAGAAACACAATTTTCACCCTCTCCAAGCCCAAAAACTCTGTTCCCAGCTTTGAACAACACACAGCACTCATTTTCCAGAAGTGCATCAGAAAAGCTGTTTTCGACACTTTCAGAGCGCAAAAACACGATTCCCACGTTTTCAACATCGCTCAGCATTCAGATTTCAGTAGACTGTCAGAAACACAATTTTCACACTCTCCAAGCCCAAAAACTCTGTTCCCAGCTTTGAACAACACATAGCATTCATTTTCCAGAAGTGCATCAGAAACGCAGTTTTCTCCACTTTCACAACGAAAAAACGCGATTCCCGGTTTTAACATCATTCAGCGTGCAGTTTCAACTATATTGCCAGAAACACAGTTTTCAACACTTTCAGAGTGCAAAAACACGATTCCCACGTTTTCAACATCGCTCAGCATTCAATTTAAAGGAGAATGCCTGGAAAGGTTTTTGGAGTCACTCAGAGCCCAAAAACTCTGTTCTCAGCTTTGAACAATACTCAGCATTCAGATTTCAGTAGACTGTCAGAAACACAATTTTCACCCTCTCCAAGCCCAAAACATCTGTTCCCAGCTTTGAACAACACACTGCACTCATTTTCCAGAAGTGCATCAGAAAAGCTGTTTTCGACACTTTCAGAGCGCAAAAACACGATTCCCACGTTTTCAACATCGCTCAGCATTCAGATTTCAGTAGACTGTCAGAAACACAATTTTCACACTCTCCAAGGCCAAAAACTCTGTTCCCAGCTTTGAACAACACACAGCATTCATTTTCCAGAAGTGCATCAGAAACGCAGTTTTCGACACTTTCACAACGAAAAAACGCGATTCCCGGGTTTTAACATCATTCAGCGTGCAGTTTCAACTATATTGCCAGAAACACAGTTTTCAACACTTTCAGAGCGCAAAAACACGATTCTCACGTTTTCAACATCGCTCAGCATTCAATTTAAAGGAGAATGCCTGGAAAGGTTTTTGGAGTCACTCAGAGCCCAAAAACTCTGTTCTCAGCTTTGAACAATACTCAGCATTCAGATTTCAGTAGACTGTCAGAAACACAATTTTCACCCTCTCCAAGCCCAAAAACTCTGTTCCCAGCTTTGAACAACACACAGCACTCATTTTCCAGAAGAGCATCAGAAAAGCTGTTTTCGACACTTTCAGAGCGCAAAAACGCGATTCCTGGGTGTTAACATCATTCAACGTGCAATTTCAACTATATTGCCAGAAACACGGTTTTCAACACTTTCAGAGCGCAAAAACACGATTCCCACGTTTTCAACATCGCTCAGCATTCAATTTAAAGGAGAATGCCTGAAAAGGTTTTTGGAGTCACTCAGAGCCCAAAAACTCTGTTCTCAGCTTTGAACAACACTCAGCATTCAGATTTCAGTAGACTGCCAGAAATAAAATTTTCACACTCTCCAAGCCCAAAAACTCTGTTCCCAGCTTTGAACAACACACAGCATTCATTTTCCAGAAGTGCATCAGAAACGCCGTTTTCTACACTTTCACAACGCAAAAACGCGATTCCCGGGTTTTAACATCATTCAGCGTGCAGTTTCAATGATATTGCGAGAAACCCTGTTTTCGACACTTTCAGAGCGCAAAAACGCGATTCCCGGGTTTTAACATCATTCAACGTGCAGTTTCAACTATATTGCCAGAAACACGGTTTTCAACACTTTCAGAGCGCAAAAACACGATTCCCACGTTTTCAACATCGCTCAGCATTCAATTTAAAGGAGAATGCCTGGAAAGGTTTTTGGAGTCACTCAGAGCCCAAAAACACTGTTCTCAGCTTTGAACAATACTCAGCATTCAGATTTCAGTAGACTGTCAGAAACACAATTTTCACCCTCTCCAAGCCCAAAAACTCTGTTCCCAGCTTTGAACAACACACAGCTCTCATTTTCCAGAAGTGCATCAAAAAAGCTGTTTTCGACACTTTCAGAGCGCAAAAAACGCGATTCCTGGGTTTTAACATCATTCAACGTGCAGTTTCAACTATATTGCCAGAAACACGGTTTTCAACACTTTCAGAGCGCAAAAACACGATTCCCACGTTTTCAACATCGCTCAGCATTCAATTTAAAGGAGAATGCCTGGAAAGGTTTTTGGAGTCACTCAGAGCCCTAAAACTCTGTTCTGAGCTTTGAACAATACTCAGCATTCAGATTTCAGTAGACTGTCAGAAACACAATTTTCACCCTCTCCAAGCCCAAAAACTCTGTTCCCAGCTTTGAACAACACACAGCACTCATTTTCCAGAAGTGCATCAGAAAAGCTGTTTTCGACACTTTCAGAGCGCAAAAACACGATTCCCACGTTTTCAACATCGCTCAGCATTCAGATTTCAGTAGACTGTCAGAAACACAATTTTCACACTCTCCAAGCCCAAAAACTCTGTTCCCAGCTTTGAACAACACACAGCATTCATTTTCCAGAAGTGCATCAGAAACGCAGTTTTCGACACTTTCACAACGAAAAAACGCGATTCCCGGTTTTAACATCATTCAGCGTGCAGTTTCAACTATATTGCCAGAAACACAGTTTTCAACACTTTCAGAGTGCAAAAACACGATTCCCACGTTTTCAACATCGCTCAGCATTCAATTTAAAGGAGAATGCCTGGAAAGGTTTTTGGAGTCACTCAGAGCCCAAAAACTCTGTTCTCAGCTTTGAACAATACTCAGCATTCAGATTTCAGTAGACTGTCAGAAACACAATTTTCACCCTCTCCAAGCCCAAAACATCTGTTCCCAGCTTTGAACAACACACTGCACTCATTTTCCAGAAGTGCATCAGAAAAGCTGTTTTCGACACTTTCAGAGCGCAAAAACACGATTCCCACGTTTTCAACATCGCTCAGCATTCAGATTTCAGTAGACTGCCAGAAATAAAATTTTCACACTCTCCAAGCCCAAAAACTCTGTTCCCAGCTTTGAACAACACACAGCATTCATTTTCCAGAAGTGCATCAGAAACGCCGTTTTCTACACTTTCACAACGCAAAAACGCGATTCCCGGGTTTTAACATCATTCAGCGTGCATTTTCAATGATATTGCGAGAAACCCTGTTTTCGACACTTTCAGAGCGCAAAAACGCGATTCCCGGGTTTTAACATCATTCAACGTGCAGTTTCAACTATATTGCCAGAAACACGGTTTTCAACACTTTCAGAGCGCAAAAACACGATTCCCACGTTTTCAACATCGCTCAGCATTCAATTTAAAGGAGAATGCCTGGAAAGGTTTTTGGAGTCACTCAGAGCCCAAAAACTCTGTTCTCAGCTTTGAACAATACTCAGCATTCAGATTTCAGTAGACTGTCAGAAACACAATTTTCACCCTCTCCAAGCCCAAAAACTCTGTTCCCAGCTTTGAACAACACACAGCACTCATTTTCCAGAAGTGCATCAAAAAAGCTGTTTTCGACACTTTCAGAGCGCAAAAACGCGATTCCTGGGTTTTAACATCATTCAACGTGCAGTTTCAACTATATTGCCAGAAACACGGTTTTCAACACTTTCAGAGCGCAAAAACACGATTCCCACGTTTTCAACATCGCTCAGCATTCAATTTAAAGGAGAATGCCTGGAAAGGTTTTTGGAGTCACTCAGAGCCCTAAAACTCTGTTCTCAGCTTTGAACAATACTCAGCATTCAGATTTCAGTAGACTGTCAGAAACACAATTTTCACCCTCTCCAAGCCCAAAAACTCTGTTCCCAGCTTTGAACAACACACAGCACTCATTTTCCAGAAGTGCATCAAAAAAGCTGTTTTCGACACTTTCAGAGCGCAAAAACGCGATTCCTGGGTTTTAACATCATTCAGCGTGCAGTTTCAACTATATTGCCAGAAACACAGTTTTCAACACTTTCAGAGCGCAAAAACACGATTCCCACGTGTTCAACATCGCTCAGCATTCAATTTAAAGGAGAATGCCTGGAAAGGTTTTTGGAGTCACTCAGAGCCCAAAAACTCTGTTCTGAGCTTTGAACAATACTCAGCATTCAGATTTCAGTAGACTGTCAGAAACACAATTTTCATCCTCTCCAAGCCCAAAAACTCTGTTCCCAGCTTTGAACAACACACAGCACTCATTTTCCAGAAGTGCATCAGAAAAGCTGTTTTCGACACTTTCAGAGCGCAAAAACACGATTCCCACGTTTTCAACATCGCTCAGCATTCAGATTTCAGTAGACTGTCAGAAACACAATTTTCACACTCTCCAAGCCCAAAAACTCTGTTCCCAGCTTTGAACAACACACAGCATTCATTTTCCAGAAGTGCATCAGAAACGCAGTTTTCGACACTTTCACAACGAAAAAACGCGATTCCCGGTTTTAACATCATTCAGCGTGCAGTTTCAACTATATTGCCAGAAACACAGTTTTCAACACTTTCAGAGTGCAAAAACACGATTCCCACGTTTTCAACATCGCTCAGCATTCAATTTAAAGGAGAATGCCTGGAAAGGTTTTTGGAGTCACTCAGAGCCCAAAAACTCTGTTCTCAGCTTTGAACAATACTCAGCATTCAGATTTCAGTAGACTGTCAGAAACACAATTTTCACCCTCTCCAAGCCCAAAACATCTGTTCCCAGCTTTGAACAACACACTGCACTCATTTTCCAGAAGTGCATCAGAAAAGCTGTTTTCGACACTTTCAGAGCGCAAAAACACGATTCCCACGTTTTCAACATCGCTCAGCATTCAGATTTCAGTAGACTGTCAGAAACACAATTTTCACACTCTCCAAGGCCAAAAACTCTGTTCCCAGCTTTGAACAACACACAGCATTCATTTTCCAGAAGTGCATCAGAAACGCAGTTTTCGACACTTTCACAACGAAAAAACGCGATTCCCGGGTTTTAACATCATTCAGCGTGCAGTTTCAACTATATTGCCAGAAACACAGTTTTCAACACTTTCAGAGCGCAAAAACACGATTCTCACGTTTTCAACATCGCTCAGCATTCAATTTAAAGGAGAATGCCTGGAAAGGTTTTTGGAGTCACTCAGAGCCCAAAAACTCTGTTCTCAGCTTTGAACAATACTCAGCATTCAGATTTCAGTAGACTGTCAGAAACACAATTTTCACCCTCTCCAAGCCCAAAAACTCTGTTCCCAGCTTTGAACAACACACAGCACTCATTTTCCAGAAGTGCATCAGAAAAGCTGTTTTCGACACTTTCAGAGCGCAAAAACGCGATTCCTGGGTGTTAACATCATTCAACGTGCAATTTCAACTATATTGCCAGAAACACGGTTTTCAACACTTTCAGAGCGCAAAAACACGATTCCCACGTTTTCAACATCGCTCAGCATTCAATTTAAAGGAGAATGCCTGAAAAGGTTTTTGGAGTCACTCAGAGCCCAAAAACTCTGTTCTCAGCTTTGAACAACACTCAGCATTCAGATTTCAGTAGACTGCCAGAAATAAAATTTTCACACTCTCCAAGCCCAAAAACTCTGTTCCCAGCTTTGAACAACACACAGCATTCATTTTCCAGAAGTGCATCAGAAACGCCGTTTTCTACACTTTCACAACGCAAAAACGCGATTCCCGGGTTTTAACATCATTCAGCGTGCAGTTTCAATGATATTGCGAGAAACCCTGTTTTCGACACTTTCAGAGCGCAAAAACGCGATTCCCGGGTTTTAACATCATTCAACGTGCAGTTTCAACTATATTGCCAGAAACACGGTTTTCAACACTTTCAGAGCGCAAAAACACGATTCCCACGTTTTCAACATCGCTCAGCATTCAATTTAAAGGAGAATGCCTGGAAAGGTTTTTGGAGTCACTCAGAGCCCAAAAACACTGTTCTCAGCTTTGAACAATACTCAGCATTCAGATTTCAGTAGACTGTCAGAAACACAATTTTCACCCTCTCCAAGCCCAAAAACTCTGTTCCCAGCTTTGAACAACACACAGCACTCATTTTCCAGAAGTGCATCAAAAAAGCTGTTTTCGACACTTTCAGAGCGCAAAAACGCGATTCCTGGGTTTTAACATCATTCAGCGTGCAGTTTCAACTATATTGCCAGAAACACAGTTTTCAACACTTTCAGAGCGCAAAAACACGATTCCCACGTGTTCAACATCGCTCAGCATTCAATTTAAAGGAGAATGCCTAGAAAGGTTTTTGGAGTCACTCAGAGCCCAAAAACTCTGTTCTCAGCTTTGAACAATACTCAGCATTCAGATTTCAGTAGACTGTCAGAAACACAATTTTCATCCTCTCCAAGCCCAAAAACTCTGTTCCCAGCTTTGAACAACACACAGCACTCATTTTCCAGAAGTGCATCAGAAAAGCTGTTTTCGACACTTTCAGAGCGCAAAAACACGATTCCCACGATTTCAACATCGCTCAGCATTCAGATTTCAGTAGACTGTCAGAAACACAATTTTCACACTCTCCAAGCCCAAAAACTCTGTTCCCAGCTTTGAACAACACACAGCATTCATTTTCCAGAAGTGCATCAGAAACGCAGTTTTCGACACTTTCACAACGAAAAAACGCGATTCCCGGTTTTAACATCATTCAGCGTGCAGTTTCAACTATATTGCCAGAAACACAGTTTTCGACACTTTCAGAGTGCAAAAACACGATTCCCACGTTTTCAACATCGCTCAGCATTCAATTTAAAGGAGAATGCCTGGAAAGGTTTTTGGAGTCACTCAGAGCCCAAAAACTCTGTTCTCAGCTTTGAACAATACTCAGCATTCAGATTTCAGTAGACTGTCAGAAACACAATTTTCACCCTCTCCAAGCCCAAAACATCTGTTCCCAGCTTTGAACAACACACTGCACTCATTTTCCAGAAGTGCATCAGAAAAGCTGTTTTCGACACTTTCAGAGCGCAAAAACACGATTCCCACGTTTTCAACATCGCTCAGCATTCAGATTTCAGTAGACTGTCAGAAACACAATTTTCACACTCTCCAAGGCCAAAAACTCTGTTCCCAGCTTTGAACAACACACAGCATTCATTTTCCAGAAGTGCATCAGAAACGCAGTTTTCGACACTTTCACAACGAAAAAACGCGATTCCCGGGTTTTAACATCATTCAGCGTGCAGTTTCAACTATATTGCCAGAAACACAGTTTTCAACACTTTCAGAGCGCAAAAACACGATTCCCACGTTTTCAACATCGCTCAGCATTCAATTTAAATGAGAATGCCTGGAAAGGTTTTTGGAGTCACTCAGAGCCCAAAAACACTGTTCTCAGCTTTGAACAATACTCAGCATTCAGATTTCAGTAGACTGTCAGAAACACAATTTTCACCCTCTCCAAGCCCAAAAACTCTGTTCCCAGCTTTGAACAACACACAGCACTCATTTTCCAGAAGTGCATCAAAAAAGCTGTTTTCGACACTTTCAGAGCGCAAAAACGCGATTCCTGGGTTTTAACATCATTCAACGTGCAGTTTCAACTATATTGCCAGAAACACGGTTTTCAACACTTTCAGAGCGCAAAAACACGATTCCCACGTTTTCAACATCGCTCAGCATTCAATTTAAAGGAGAATGCCTGGAAAGGTTTTTGGAGTCACTCAGAGCCCTAAAACTCTGTTCTCAGCTTTGAACAATACTCAGCATTCAGATTTCAGTAGACTGTCAGAAACACAATTTTCACCCTCTCCAAGCCCAAAAACTCTGTTCCCAGCTTTGAACAACACACAGCACTCATTTTCCAGAAGTGCATCAAAAAAGCTGTTTTCGACACTTTCAGAGCGCAAAAACGCGATTCCTGGGTTTTAACATCATTCAGCGTGCAGTTTCAACTATATTGCCAGAAACACAGTTTTCAACACTTTCAGAGCGCAAAAACACGATTCCCACGTGTTCAACATCGCTCAGCATTCAATTTAAAGGAGAATGCCTGGAAAGGTTTTTGGAGTCACTCAGAGCCCAAAAACTCTGTTCTGAGCTTTGAACAATACTCAGCATTCAGATTTCAGTAGACTGTCAGAAACACAATTTTCACCCTCTCCAAGCCCAAAAACTCTGTTCCCAGCTTTGAACAACACACAGCACTCATTTTCCAGAAGTGCATCAGAAAAGCTGTTTTCGACACTTTCAGAGCGCAAAAACACGATTCCCACGTTTTCAACATCGCTCAGCATTCAGATTTCAGTAGACTGTCAGAAACACAATTTTCACACTCTCCAAGCCCAAAAACTCTGTTCCCAGCTTTGAACAACACACAGCATTCATTTTCCAGAAGTGCATCAGAAACGCAGTTTTCGACACTTTCACAACGAAAAAACGCGATTCCCGGTTTTAACATCATTCAGCGTGCAGTTTCAACTATATTGCCAGAAACACAGTTTTCAACACTTTCAGAGTGCAAAAACACGATTCCCACGTTTTGAACATCGCTCAGCTTTCAATTTAAAGGAGAATGCCTGGAAAGGTTTTTGGAGTCACTCAGAGCCCTAAAACTCTGTTCTCAGCTTTGAACAATACTCAGCATTCAGATTTCAGTAGACTGTCAGAAACACAATTTTCACACTCTCCAAGGCCAAAAACTCTGTTCCCAGCTTTGAACAACACACAGCATTCATTTTCCAGAAGTGCATCAGAAACGCAGTTTTCGACACTTTCACAACGAAAAAACGCGATTCCCGGGTTTTAACATTATTCAGCGTGCAGTTTCAACTATATTGCCAGAAACACAGTTTTCAACACTTTCAGAGCGCAAAAACACGATTCTCACGTTTTCAACATCGCTCAGCATTCAATTTAAAGGAGAATGCCTGGAAAGGTTTTTGGAGTCACTCAGAGCCCAAAAACTCTGTTCTGAGCTTTGAACAATACTCAGCATTCAGATTTCAGTAGACTGTCAGAAACACAATTTTCACCCTCTCCAAGCCCAAAAACTCTGTTCCCAGCTTTGAACAACACACAGCACTCATTTTCCAGAAGTGCATCAGAAAAGCTGTTTTCGACACTTTCAGAGCGCAAAAACACGATTCCCACGTTTTCAACATCGCTCAGCATTCAGATTTCAGTAGACTGTCAGAAACACAATTTTCACACTCTCCAAGCCCAAAAACTCTGTTCCCAGCTTTGAACAACACACAGCATTCATTTTCCAGAAGTGCATCAGAAACGCAGTTTTCGACACTTTCACAACGAAAAAACGCGATTCCCGGTTTTAACATCATTCAGCGTGCAGTTTCAACTATATTGCCAGAAACACAGTTTTCAACACTTTCAGAGTGCAAAAACACGATTCCCACGTTTTCAACATCGCTCAGCATTCAATTTAAAGGAGAATGCCTGGAAAGGTTTTTGGAGTCACTCAGAGCCCAAAAACTCTGTTCTCAGCTTTGAACAATACTCAGCATTCAGATTTCAGTAGACTGTCAGAAACACAATTTTCACCCTCTCCAAGCCCAAAACATCTGTTCCCAGCTTTGAACAACACACTGCACTCATTTTCCAGAAGTGCATCAGAAAAGCTGTTTTCGACACTTTCAGAGCGCAAAAACACGATTCCCACGTTTTCAACATCGCTCAGCATTCAGATTTCAGTAGACTGTCAGAAACACAATTTTCACACTCTCCAAGCCCAAAAACTCTGTTCCCAGCTTTGAACAACACACAGCATTCATTTTCCAGAAGTGCATCAGAAACGCAGTTTTCGACACTTTCACAACGAAAAAACGCGATTCCCGGGTTTTAACATCATTCAGCGTGCAGTTTCAACTATATTGCCAGAAACACAGTTTTCAACACTTTCAGAGCGCAAAAACACGATTCTCACGTTTTCAACATCGCTCAGCATTCAATTTAAAGGAGAATGCCTGGAAAGGTTTTTGGAGTCACTCAGAGCCCAAAAACTCTGTTCTCAGCTTTGAACAATACTCAGCATTCAGATTTCAGTAGACTGTCAGAAACACAATTTTCACCCTCTCCAAGCCCAAAAACTCTGTTCCCAGCTTTGAACAACACACAGCACTCATTTTCCAGAAGTGCATCAGAAAAGCTGTTTTCGACACTTTCAGAGCGCAAAAACGCGATTCCTGGGTGTTAACATCATTCAACGTGCAGTTTCAACTATATTGCCAGAAACACAGTTTTCAACACTTTCAGAGCGCAAAAACGCGATTCCTGGGTTTTAACATCATTCAACGTGCAGTTTCAACTATATTGCCAGAAACACGGTTTTCAACACTTTCAGAGCGCAAAAACACGATTCCCACGTTTTCAACATCGCTCAGCATTCAATTTAAAGGAGAATGCCTGGAAAGGTTTTTGGAGTCACTCAGAGCCCTAAAACTCTGTTCTCAGCTTTGAACAATACTCAGCATTCAGATTTCAGTAGACTGTCAGAAACACAATTTTCACCCTCTCCAAGCCCAAAAACTCTGTTCCCAGCTTTGAACAACACACAGCACTCATTTTCCAGAAGTGCATCAAAAAAGCTGTTTTCGACACTTTCAGAGCGCAAAAACGCGATTCCAGGGTTTTAACATCATTCAGCGTGCAGTTTCAACTATATTGCCAGAAACACAGTTTTCAACACTTTCAGAGCGCAAAAACACGATTCCCACGTGTTCAACATCGCTCAGCATTCAATTTAAAGGAGAATGCCTGGAAAGGTTTTTGGAGTCACTCAGAGCCCTAAAACTCTGTTCTCAGCTTTGAACAATACTCAGCATTCAGATTTCAGTAGACTGTCAGAAACACAATTTTCACCCTCTCCAAGCCCAAAAACTCTGTTCCCAGCTTTGAACAACACACAGCACTCATTTTCCAGAAGTGCATCAGAAAAGCTGTTTTCGACACTTTCAGAGCGCAAAAACACGATTCCCACGTTTTCAACATCGCTCAGCATTCAGATTTCAGTAGACTGTCAGAAACACAATTTTCACACTCTCCAAGCCCAAAAACTCTGTTCCCAGCTTTGAACAACACACAGCACTCATTTTCCAGAAGTGCATCAGAAAAGCTGTTTTCGACACTTTCAGAGCGCAAAAACACGATTCCCACGTTTTCAACATCGCTCAGCATTCAGATTTCAGTAGACTGTCAGAAACACAATTTTCACACTCTCCAAGCCCAAAAACTCTGTTCCCAGCTTTGAACAACACACAGCATTCATTTTCCAGAAGTGCATCAGAAACGCAGTTTTCGACACTTTCACAACGAAAAAACGCGATTCCCGGTTTTAACATCATTCAGCGTGCAGTTTCAACTATATTGCCAGAAACACAGTTTTCAACACTTTCAGAGTGCAAAAACACGATTCCCACGTTTTCAACATCGCTCAGCATTCAATTTAAAGGAGAATGCCTGGAAAGGTTTTTGGAGTCACTCAGAGCCCAAAAACTCTGTTCTCAGCTTTGAACAATACTCAGCATTCAGATTTCAGTAGACTGTCAGAAACACAATTTTCACCCTCTCCAAGCCCAAAACATCTGTTCCCAGCTTTGAACAACACACTGCACTCATTTTCCAGAAGTGCATCAGAAAAGCTGTTTTCGACACTTTCAGAGCGCAAAAACACGATTCCCACGTTTTCAACATCGCTCAGCATTCAGATTTCATTAGACTGTCAGAAACACAATTTTCACACTCTCCAAGGCCAAAAACTCTGTTCCCAGCTTTGAACAACACACAGCATTCATTTTCCAGAAGTGCATCAGAAACGCAGTTTTCGACACTTTCACAACGAAAAAACGCGATTCCCGGGTTTTAACATCATTCAGCGTGCAGTTTCAACTATATTGCCAGAAACACAGTTTTCAACACTTTCAGAGCGCAAAAACACGATTCTCACGTTTTCAACATCGCTCAGCATTCAATTTAAAGGAGAATGCCTGGAAAGGTTTTTGGAGTCACTCAGAGCCCAAAAACTCTGTTCTCAGCTTTGAACAATACTCAGCATTCAGATTTCAGTAGACTGTCAGAAACACAATTTTCACCCTCTCCAAGCCCAAAAACTCTGTTCCCAGCTTTGAACAACACACAGCACTCATTTTCCAGAAGTGCATCAGAAAAGCTGTTTTCGACACTTTCAGAGCGCAAAAACGCGATTCCTGGGTTTTAACATCATTCAGCGTGCAGTTTCAACTATATTGCCAGAAACACAGTTTTCAACACTTTCAGAGCGCAAAAACGCGATTCCTGGGTTTTAACATCATTCAACGTGCAGTTTCAACTATATTGCCAGAAACACGGTTTTCAACACTTTCAGAGCGCAAAAAACACGATTCCCACGTTTTCAACATCGCTCAGCATTCAATTTAAAGGAGAATGCCTGGAAAGGTTTTTGGAGTCACTCAGAGCCCTAAAACTCTGTTCTCAGCTTTGAACAATACTCAGCATTCAGATTTCAGTAGACTGCCAGAAACACAATTTTCACCCTCTCCAAGCCCAAAAACTCTGTTCCCAGCTTTGAACAACACACAGCACTCATTTTCCAGAAGTGCATCAAAAAAGCTGTTTTCGACACTTTCAGAGCGCAAAAACGCGATTCCTGGGTTTTAACATCATTCAGCGTGCAGTTTCAACTATATTGCCAGAAACACAGTTTTCAACACTTTCAGAGCGCAAAAACACGATTCCCACGTGTTCAACATCGCTCAGCATTCAATTTAAAGGAGAATGCCTGGAAAGGTTTTTGGAGTCACTCAGAGCCCTAAAACTCTGTTCTCAGCTTTGAACAATACTCAGCATTCAGATTTCAGTAGACTGTCAGAAACACAATTTTCACCCTCTCCAAGCCCAAAAACTCTGTTCCCAGCTTTGAACAACACACAGCACTCATTTTCCAGAAGTGCATCAAAAAAGCTGTTTTCAACACTTTCAGAGCGCAAAAACACGATTCCCACGTTTTCAACATCGCTCAGCATTCAGATTTCAGTAGACTGTCAGAAACACAATTTTCACACTCTCCAAGCCCAAAAACTCTGTTCCCAGCTTTGAACAACACACAGCATTCATTTTCCAGAAGTGCATCAGAAACGCAGTTTTCGACACTTTCACAACGAAAAAACGCGATTCCCGGTTTTAACATCATTCAGCGTGCAGTTTCAACTATATTGCCAGAAACACAGTTTTCAACACTTTCAGAGTGCAAAAACACGATTCCCACGTTTTCAACATCGCTCAGCATTCAATTTAAAGGAGAATGCCTGGAAAGGTTTTTGGAGTCACTCAGAGCCCAAAAACTCTGTTCTCAGCTTTGAACAATACTCAGCATTCAGATTTCAGTAGACTGTCAGAAACACAATTTTCACCCTCTCCAAGCCCAAAAACTCTGTTCCCAGCTTTGAACAACACACAGCACTCATTTTCCAGAAGTGCATCAGAAAAGCTGTTTTCGACACTTTCAGAGCGCAAAAACGCGATTCCTGGGTGTTAACATCATTCAACGTGCAATTTCAACTATATTGCCAGAAACACGGTTTTCAACACTTTCAGAGCGCAAAAACACGATTCCCACGTTTTCAACATCGCTCAGCATTCAATTTAAAGGAGAATGCCTGAAAAGGTTTTTGGAGTCACTCAGAGCCCAAAAACTCTGTTCTCAGCTTTGAACAACACTCAGCATTCAGATTTCAGTAGACTGCCAGAAATAAAATTTTCACACTCTCCAAGCCCAAAAACTCTGTTCCCAGCTTTGAACAACACACAGCATTCATTTTCCAGAAGTGCATCAGAAACGCCGTTTTCTACACTTTCACAACGCAAAAACGCGATTCCCGGGTTTTAACATCATTCAGCGTGCAGTTTCAATGATATTGCGAGAAACCCTGTTTTCGACACTTTCAGAGCGCAAAAACGCGATTCCCGGGTTTTAACATCATTCAACGTGCAGTTTCAACTATATTGCCAGAAACACGGTTTTCAACACTTTCAGAGCGCAAAAACACGATTCCCACGTTTTCAACATCGCTCAGCATTCAATTTAAAGGAGAATGCCTGGAAAGGTTTTTGGAGTCACTCAGAGCCCAAAAACACTGTTCTCAGCTTTGAACAATACTCAGCATTCAGATTTCAGTAGACTGTCAGAAACACAATTTTCACCCTCTCCAAGCCCAAAAACTCTGTTCCCAGCTTTGAACAACACACAGCACTCATTTTCCAGAAGTGCATCAAAAAAGCTGTTTTCGACACTTTCAGAGCGCAAAAACGCGATTCCTGGGTTTTAACATCATTCAGCGTGCAGTTTCAACTATATTGCCAGAAACACAGTTTTCAACACTTTCAGAGCGCAAAAACACGATTCCCACGTGTTCAACATCGCTCAGCATTCAATTTAAAGGAGAATGCCTGGAAAGGTTTTTGGAGTCACTCAGAGCCCAAAAACTCTGTTCTCAGCTTTGAACAATACTCAGCATTCAGATTTCAGTAGACTGTCAGAAACACAATTTTCACCCTCTCCAAGCCCAAAAACTCTGTTCCCAGCTTTGAACAACACACAGCACTCATTTTCCAGAAGTGCATCAGAAAAGCTGTTTTCGACACTTTCAGAGCGCAAAAACACGATTCCCACGTTTTCAACATCGCTCAGCATTCAGATTTCAGTAGACTGCCAGAAACACAATTTTCACACTCTCCAAGCCCAAAAACTCTGTTCCCAGCTTTGAACAACACACAGCATTCATTTTCCAGAAGTGCATCAGAAACGCAGTTTTCGACACTTTCACAACGAAAAAACGCGATTCCCGGTTTTAACATCATTCAGCGTGCAGTTTCAACTATATTGCCAGAAACACAGTTTTCAACACTTTCAGAGTGCAAAAACACGATTCCCACGTTTTCAACATCGCTCAGCATTCAATTTAAAGGAGAATGCCTGGAAAGGTTTTTGGAGTCACTCAGAGCCCAAAAACTCTGTTCTCAGCTTTGAACAATACTCAGCATTCAGATTTCAGTAGACTGTCAGAAACACAATTTTCACCCTCTCCAAGCCCAAAACATCTGTTCCCAGCTTTGAACAACACACTGCACTCATTTTCCAGAAGTGCATCAGAAAAGCTGTTTTCGACACTTTCAGAGCGCAAAAACACGATTCCCACGTTTTCAACATCGCTCAGCATTCAGATTTCAGTAGACTGTCAGAAACACAATTTTCACACTCTCCAAGGCCAAAAACTCTGTTCCCAGCTTTGAACAACACACAGCATTCATTTTCCAGAAGTGCATCAGAAACGCAGTTTTCGACACTTTCACAACGAAAAAACGCGATTCCCGGGTTTTAACATCATTCAGCGTGCAGTTTCAACTATATTGCCAGAAACACAGTTTTCAACACTTTCAGAGCGCAAAAACACGATTCCCACGTTTTCAACATCGCTCAGCATTCAATTTAAATGAGAATGCCTGGAAAGGTTTTTGGAGTCACTCAGAGCCCAAAAACACAGTTCTCAGCTTTGAACAATACTCAGCATTCAGATTTCAGTAGACTGTCAGAAACACAATTTTCACACTCTCCAAGCCCAAAAACTCTGTTCCCAGCTTTGAACAACACACAGCATTCATTTTCCAGAAGTGCATCAAAAAAGCTGTTTTCGACACTTTCAGAGCGCAAAAACGCGATTCCTGGGTTTTAACATCATTCAACGTGCAGTTTCAACTATATTGCCAGAAACACGGTTTTCAACACTTTCAGAGCGCAAAAACACGATTCCCACGTTTTCAACATCGCTCAGCATTCAATTTAAAGGAGAATGCCTGGAAAGGTTTTTGGAGTCACTCAGAGCCCTAAAACTCTGTTCTCAGCTTTGAACAATACTCAGCATTCAGATTTCAGTAGACTGTCAGAAACACAATTTTCACCCTCTCCAAGCCCAAAAACTCTGTTCCCAGCTTTGAACAACACACAGCACTCATTTTCCAGAAGTGCATCAAAAAAGCTGTTTTCGACACTTTCAGAGCGCAAAAACGCGATTCCTGGGTTTTAACATCATTCAGCGTGCAGTTTCAACTATATTGCCAGAAACACAGTTTTCAACACTTTCAGAGCGCAAAAACACGATTCCCACGTGTTCAACATCGCTCAGCATTCAATTTAAAGGAGAATGCCTGGAAAGGTTTTTGGAGTCACTCAGAGCCCAAAAACTCTGTTCTGAGCTTTGAACAATACTCAGCATTCAGATTTCAGTAGACTGTCAGAAACACAATTTTCACCCTCTCCAAGCCCAAAAACTCTGTTCCCAGCTTTGAACAACACACAGCACTCATTTTCCAGAAGTGCATCAGAAAAGCTGTTTTCGACACTTTCAGAGCGCAAAAACACGATTCCCACGTTTTCAACATCGCTCAGCATTCAGATTTCAGTAGACTGTCAGAAACACAATTTTCACACTCTCCAAGCCCAAAAACTCTGTTCCCAGCTTTGAACAACACACAGCATTCATTTTCCAGAAGTGCATCAGAAACGCAGTTTTCGACACTTTCACAACGAAAAAACGCGATTCCCGGTTTTAACATCATTCAGCGTGCAGTTTCAACTATATTGCCAGAAACACAGTTTTCAACACTTTCAGAGTGCAAAAACACGATTCCCACGTTTTCAACATCGCTCAGCATTCAATTTAAAGGAGAATGCCTGGAAAGGTTTTTGGAGTCACTCAGAGCCCTAAAACTCTGTTCTCAGCTTTGAACAATACTCAGCATTCAGATTTCAGTAGACTGTCAGAAACACAATTTTCACACTCTCCAAGGCCAAAAACTCTGTTCCCAGCTTTGAACAACACACAGCATTCATTTTCCAGAAGTGCATCAGAAACGCAGTTTTCGACACTTTCACAACGAAAAAAACGCGATTCCCGGGTTTTAACATTATTCAGCGTGCAGTTTCAACTATATTGCCAGAAACACAGTTTTCAACACTTTCAGAGCGCAAAAACACGATTCTCACGTTTTCAACATCGCTCAGCATTCAATTTAAAGGAGAATGCCTGGAAAGGTTTTTGGAGTCACTCAGAGCCCAAAAACTCTGTTCTGAGCTTTGAACAATACTCAGCATTCAGATTTCAGTAGACTGTCAGAAACACAATTTTCACCCTCTCCAAGCCCAAAAACTCTGTTCCCAGCTTTGAACAACACACAGCACTCATTTTCCAGAAGTGCATCAGAAAAGCTGTTTTCGACACTTTCAGAGCGCAAAAACACGATTCCCACGTTTTCAACATCGCTCAGCATTCAGATTTCAGTAGACTGTCAGAAACACAATTTTCACACTCTCCAAGCCCAAAAACTCTGTTCCCAGCTTTGAACAACACACAGCATTCATTTTCCAGAAGTGCATCAGAAACGCAGTTTTCGACACTTTCACAACGAAAAAACGCGATTCCCCGGTTTTAACATCATTCAGCGTGCAGTTTCAACTATATTGCCAGAAACACAGTTTTCAACACTTTCAGAGTGCAAAAACACGATTCCCACGTTTTCAACATCGCTCAGCATTCAATTTAAAGGAGAATGCCTGGAAAGGTTTTTGGAGTCACTCAGAGCCCAAAAACTCTGTTCTCAGCTTTGAACAATACTCAGCATTCAGATTTCAGTAGACTGTCAGAAACACAATTTTCACCCTCTCCAAGCCCAAAACATCTGTTCCCAGCTTTGAACAACACACAGCACTCATTTTCCAGAAGTGCATCAGAAAAGCTGTTTTCGACACTTTCAGAGCGCAAAAACACGATTCCCACGTTTTCAACATCGCTCAGCATTCAGATTTCAGTAGACTGTCAGAAACACAATTTTCACCCTCTCCAAGGCCAAAAACTCTGTTCCCAGCTTTGAACAACACACAGCATTCATTTTCCAGAAGTGCATCAGAAACGCAGTTTTCGACACTTTCACAACGAAAAAACGCGATTCCCGGGTTTTAAACATCATTCAGCGTGCAGTTTCAACTATATTGCCAGAAACACAGTTTTCAACACTTTCAGAGCGCAAAAACACGATTCTCACGTTTTCAACATCGCTCAGCATTCAATTTAAAGGAGAATGCCTGGAAAGGTTTTTGGAGTCACTCAGAGCCCAAAAACTCTGTTCTCAGCTTTGAACAATACTCAGCATTCAGATTTCAGTAGACTGTCAGAAACACAATTTTCACCCTCTCCAAGCCCAAAAACTCTGTTCCCAGCTTTGAACAACACACAGCACTCATTTTCCAGAAGTGCATCAGAAAAGCTGTTTTCGACACTTTCAGAGCGCAAAAACGCGATTCCTGGGTTTTAACATCATTCAACGTGCAGTTTCAACTATATTGCCAGAAACACAGTTTTCAACACTTTCAGAGCGCAAAAACGCGATTCCCACGTTTTCAACTATATTGCCAGAAACACGGTTTTCAACACTTTCAGAGCGCAAAAACACGATTCCCACGTTTTCAACATCGATCAGCATTCAATTTAAAGGAGAATGCCTGGAAAGGTTTTTGGAGTCACTCAGAGCCCTAAAACTCTGTTCTCAGCTTTGAACAATACTCAGCATTCAGATTTCAGTAGACTGTCAGAAACACAATTTTCACCCTCTCCAAGCCCAAAAACTCTGTTCCCAGCTTTGAACAACACACAGCACTCATTTTCCAGAAGTGCATCAAAAAAGCTGTTTTCGACACTTTCAGAGCGCAAAAACGCGAATTCCTGGGTTTTAACATCATTCAGCGTGCAGTTTCAACTATATTGCCAGAAACACAGTTTTCAACACTTTCAGAGCGCAAAAACACGATTCCCACGTGTTCAACATCGCTCAGCATTCAATTTAAAGGAGAATGCCTGGAAAGGTTTTTGGAGTCACTCAGCAGCCCTAAAACTCTGTTCTCAGCTTTGAACAATACTCAGCATTCAGATTTCAGTAGACTGTCAGAAACACAATTTTCACCCTCTCCAAGCCCAAAAACTCTGTTCCCAGCTTTGAACAACACACAGCACTCATTTTCCAGAAGTGCATCAGAAAAGCTGTTTTCGACACTTTCAGAGCGCAAAAACACGATTCCCACGTTTTCAACATCGCTCAGCATTCAGATTTCAGTAGACTGTCAGAAACACAATTTTCACACTCTCCAAGCCCAAAAACTCTGTTCCCAGCTTTTGAACAACACACAGCATTCATTTTCCAGAAGTGCATCAGAAACGCAGTTTTCGACACTTTCACAACGAAAAAACGCGATTCCCGGTTTTAACATCATTCAGCGTGCAGTTTCAACTATATTGCCAGAAACACAGTTTTCAACACTTTCAGAGTGCAAAAACACGATTCCCACGTTTTCAACATCGCTCAGCATTCAATTTAAAGGAGAATGCCTGGAAAGGTTTTTGGAGTCACTCAGAGCCCAAAAACTCTGTTCTCAGCTTTGAACAATACTCAGCATTCAGATTTCAGTAGACTGTCAGAAACACAATTTTCACCCTCTCCAAGCCCAAAACATCTGTTCCCAGCTTTGAACAACACACTGCACTCATTTCCAGAAGTGCATCAGAAAAGCTGTTTTCGACACTTTCAGAGCGCAAAAACACGATTCCTGGGTCAGCATTCAGATTTCAGTAGACTGTCAGAAACACAATTTTCACACTCTCCAAGGCCAAAAACTCTGTTCCCAGCTTTGAACAACACACAGCATTCATTTTCCAGAAGTGCATCAGAAACGCAGTTTTCGACACTTTCACAACGAAAAAACGCGATTCCCGGGTTTTTAACATCATTCAGCGTGCAGTTTCAACTATATTGCCAGAAACACAGTTTTCAACACTTTCAGAGCGCAAAAACACGATTCTCACGTTTTCAACATCGCTCAGCATTCAATTTAAAGGAGAATGCCTGGAAAGGTTTTTGGAGTCACTCAGAGCCCAAAAACTCTGTTCTCAGCTTTGAACAATACTCAGCATTCAGATTTCAGTAGACTGTCAGAAACACAATTTTCACCCTCTCCAAGCCCAAAAACTCTGTTCCCAGCTTTGAACAACACACAGCACTCATTTTCCAGAAGTGCATCAGAAAAGCTGTTTTCGACACTTTCAGAGCGCAAAAACGCGATTCCTGGGTGTTAACATCATTCAACGTGCAATTTCAACTATATTGCCAGAAACAACGGTTCTCAACACTTTCAGAGCGCAAAAACACGATTCCCACGTTTTCAACATCGCTCAGCATTCAATTTTAAAGGAGAATGCCTGAAAAGGTTTTTGGAGTCACTCAGAGCCCAAAAACTCTGTTCTCAGCTTTGAACAACACTCAGCATTCAGATTTCAGTAGACTGCCAGAAATAAAATTTTCACACTCTCCAAGCCCAAAAACTCTGTTCCCAGCTTTGAACAACACACAGCATTCATTTTCCAGAAGTGCATCAGAAACGCCGTTTTCTACACTTTCACAACGCAAAAACGCGATTCCCGGGTTTTAACATCATTCAGCGTGCAGTTTCAATGATATTGCGAGAAACCCTGTTTTCGACACTTTCAGAGCGCAAAAACGCGATTCCCGGGTTTTAACATCATTCAACGTGCAGTTTCAACTATATTGCCAGAAACACGGTTTTCAACACTTTCAGAGCGCAAAAACACGATTCCCACGTTTTCAACATCGCTCAGCATTCAATTTAAAGGAGAATGCCTGGAAAGGTTTTTGGAGTCACTCAGAGCCCAAAAACACTGTTCTCAGCTTTGAACAATACTCAGCATTCAGATTTCAGTAGACTGTCAGAAACACAATTTTCACCCTCTCCAAGCCCAAAAACTCTGTTCCCAGCTTTGAACAACACACAGCACTCATTTTCCAGAAGTGCATCAAAAAAGCTGTTTTCGACACTTTCAGAGCGCAAAAACGCGATTCCTGGGTTTTAACATCATTCAGCGTGCAGTTTCAAACTATATTGCAGAAACACAGTTTTCAACACTTCAGAGCGCAAAAACACGATTCCCACGTGTTCAACATCGCTCAGCATCAATTTAAAGGAGAATGCCTGGAAAGGTTTTTGGAGTCACTCAGAGCCCAAAAACTCTGTTCTGAGCTTTGAACAATACTCAGCATTCAGATTTCAGTAGACTGTCAGAAACACAATTTTCACCCTCTCCAAGCCCAAAAACTCTGTTCCCAGCTTTGAACAACACACAGCACTCATTTTCCAGAAGTGCATCAGAAAAGCTGTTTTCGACACTTTCAGAGCGCACAAAAACACGATTCCACGTTTTCAACATCGACTCAGCATTCAGATTTCAGTAGACCGTCAGAAAACACAATTTTCACACTCTCCAAGCCCAAAACTCTGTTCCCAGCTTTGAACAACACACAGCATTCATTT
>NW_023494696.1:15000-17500 GCF_013368585.1 Megalops cyprinoides | reverse complement strand
CTAACCCTAACCCTAACCCTAACCCTAACCCTAACCCTAACCCTAACCCTAACCCTAACCCTAACCCTAACCCTAACCCTAACCCTAACCCTAACCCTAACCCTAACCCTAACCCTAACCCTAACCCTAACCCTAACCCTAACCCTAACCCTAACCCTAACCCTAACCCTAACCCTAACCCTAACCCTAACCCTAACCCTAACCCTAACCCTAACCCTAACCCTAACCCTAACCCTAACCCTAACCCTAACCCTAACCCTAACCCTAACCCTAACCCTAACCCTAACCCTAACCCTAACCCTAACCCTAACCCTAACCCTAACCCTAACCCTAACCCTAACCCTAACCCTAACCCTAACCCTAACCCTAACCCTAACCCTAACCCTAACCCTAACCCTAACCCTAACCCTAACCCTAACCCTAACCCTAACCCTAACCCTAACCCTAACCCTAACCCTAACCCTAACCCTAACCCTAACCCTAACCCTAACCCTAACCCTAACCCTAACCCTAACCCTAACCCTAACCCTAACCCTAACCCTAACCCTAACCCTAACCCTAACCCTAACCCTAACCCTAACCCTAACCCTATCCCTAACCCTAACCCTAACCCTAACCCTAACCCTAACCCTAACCCTAACCCTAACCCTAACCCTAACCCTAACCCTAACCCTAACCCTAACCCTAACCCTAACCCTAACCCTAACCCTAACCCTAACCCTAACCCTAACCCTAACCCTAACCCTAACCCTAACCCTAACCCTAACCCTAACCCTAACCCTAACCCTAACCCTAACCCTAACCCTAACCCTAACCCTAACCCTAACCCTAACCCTAACCCTAACCCTAACCCTAACCCTAACCCTAACCCTAACCCTAACCCTAACCCTAACCCTAACCCTAACCCTAACCCTAACCCTAACCCTAACCCTAACCCTAACCCTAACCCTAACCCTAACCCTAACCCTAACCCTAACCCTAACCCTAACCCTAACCCTAACCCTAACCCTAACCCTAACCCTAACCCTAACCCTAACCCTAACCCTAACCCTAACCCTAACCCTAACCCTAACCCTAACCCTAACCCTAACCCTAACCCTAACCCTAACCCTAACCCTAACCCTAACCCTAACCCTAACCCTAACCCTAACCCTAACCCTAACCCTAACCCTAACCCTAACCCTAACCCTAACCCTAACCCTAACCCTAACCCTAACCCTAACCCTAACCCTAACCCTAACCCTAACCCTAACCCTAACCCTAACCCTAACCCTAACCCTAACCCTAACCCTAACCCTAACCCTAACCCTAACCCTAACCCTAACCCTAACCCTAACCCTAACCCTAACCCTAACCCTAACCCTAACCCTAACCCTAACCCTAACCCTAACCCTAACCCTAACCCTAACCCTAACCCTAACCCTAACCCTAACCCTAACCCTAACCCTAACCCTAACCCTAACCCTAACCCTAACCCTAACCCTAACCCTAACCCTAACCCTAACCCTAACCCTAACCCTAACCCTAACCCTAACCCTAACCCTAACCCTAACCCTAACCCTAACCCTAACCCTAACCCTAACCCTAACCCTAACCCTAACCCTAACCCTAACCCTAACCCTAACCCTAACCCTAACCCTAACCCTAACCCTAACCCTAACCCTAACCCTAACCCTAACCCTAACCCTAACCCTAACCCTAACCCTAACCCTAACCCTAACCCTAACCCTAACCCTAACCCTAACCCTAACCCTAACCCTAACCCTAACCCTAACCCTAACCCTAACCCTAACCCTAACCCTAACCCTAACCCTAACCCTAACCCTAACCCTAACCCTAACCCTAACCCTAACCCTAACCCTAACCCTAACCCTAACCCTAACCCTAACCCTAACCCTAACCCTAACCCTAACCCTAACCCTAACCCTAACCCTAACCCTAACCCTAACCCTAACCCTAACCCTAACCCTAACCCTAACCCTAACCCTAACCCTAACCCTAACCCTAACCCTAACCCTAACCCTAACCCTAACCCTAACCCTAACCCTAACCCTAACCCTAACCCTAACCCTAACCCTAACCCTAACCCTAACCCTAACCCTAACCCTAACCCTAACCCTAACCCTAACCCTAACCCTAACCCTAACCCTAACCCTAACCCTAACCCTAACCCTAACCCTAACCCTAACCCTAACCCTAACCCTAACCCTAACCCTAACCCTAACCCTAACCCTAACCCTAACCCTAACCCTAACCCTAACCCTAACCCTAACCCTAACCCTAACCCTAACCCTAACCCTAACCCTAACCCTAACCCTAACCCTAACCCTAACCCTAACCCTAACCCTAACCCTAACCCTAACCCTAACCCTAACCCTAACCCTAACCCTAACCCTAACCCTAACCCTAACCCTAACCCTAACCCTAACCCTAACCCTAACCCTAACCCTAACCCTAACCCTAACCCTAACCCTAACCCTAACCCTAACCCTAACCCTAA
>NW_023494696.1:0-10000 GCF_013368585.1 Megalops cyprinoides | reverse complement strand
TTTTGCGCTCTGAAAGTGTCGAAAACAGGGTTTCTCGCAATATCATTGAAACTGCGCGCTGAATGATGTTAAAACCCGGGAATCGCGTTTTTGCGTTGTGAAAGTGTAGAAAACGGCGTTTCTGATGCACTTCTGGAGAATGAATGCTGTGTGTTGTTCAAAGCTGGGAACAGAGTTTTTGGGCTTGGAGAGTGTGAAAATTGTGTTTCTGGCAGTCTACTGAAATCTGAATGCTGAGTGTTGTTCAAAGCTGAGAACAGAGTTTTTGGGCTCTGAGTGACTCCAAAAACCTTTTCAGGCATTCTCCTGTAAATTGAATGCTGATCGATGTTGAAAACGTGGGAATCGTGTTTTTGCGCTCTGAAAGTGTTGAAAACCGTGTTTCTGGCAATATAGTTGAAACTGCACGTTGAATGATGTTTAAAACCCAGGAATCGCGTTTTTGCGCTCTGAAAGTGTCGAAAACAGGGTTTCTCGCAATATCATTGAAACTGCACGCTGAATGATGTTAAAACCCGGGAATCGCGTTTTTGCGTTGTGAAAGTGTAGAAAACGGCGTTTCTGATGCACTTCTGGAAAAAGAATGCTGTGTGTTGTTCAAAGCTGGGAACAGAGTTTTTTGGGCTTGGAGAGTGTGAAAATTGTGTTTCTGGCAGTCTACTGAAATCTGAATGCTGAGTGTTGTTCAAAGCTGAGAACAGAGTTTTTGGGCTCCGAGTGACTCCAAAAACCTTTTCAGGCATTCTCCTTTAAATTGAATGCTGATCGATGTTGAAAACGTGGGAATCGTGTTTTTGCGCTCTGAAAGTGTTGAAAACCGTGTTTCTGGCAATATAGTTGAAACTGCACGCTGAATGATGTTAAAACCCAGGAATCGCGTTTTTGCGCTCTGAAAGTGTCGAAAACAGCTTTTCTGATGCACTTCTGGAAATGAGTGCTGTTTGTTGTTCAAAGCTGGGAACAGAGTTTTTGGGCTTGGAGAGGGTGAAAATTGTGTTTCTGACAGTCTACTGAAATCTGAATGCTGAGTGTTGTTCAAAGCTGAGAACAGAGTTTTTGGGCTCTGAGTGACTCCAAAAACCTTTTCAGGCATTCTCCTTTAAATTGAATGCTGATCGATGTTGAAAACGTGGGAATCGTGTTTTTTGCGCTCTGAAAGTGTTGAAAACCGTGTTTCTGGCAATATAGTTGAAACTGCACGTTGAATGATGTTAAAACCCAGGAATCGTGTTTTTGCGCTCTGAAAGTGTCGAAAACAGGGTTTCTCGCAATATCATTGAAACTGCACGCTGAATGATGTTAAAACCCGGGAATCGCGTTTTTGCGTTGTGAAAGTGTAGAAAAACGCCGTTTTCTGATGCACTTCTGGAAAATGAATGCTGTGTGTTGTTCAAAGCTGGGAACAGAGTTTTTGGGCTTGGAGAGTGCGAAAATTGTGTTTCTGGCAGTCTACTGAAATCTGAATGCTGAGTGTTGTTCAAAGCTGAGAACAGAGTTTTTGGGCTCTGAGTGACTCCAAAAACCTTTTCAGGCATTCTCCTTTAAATTGAATGCTGATCGATGTTGAAAACGTGGGAATCGTGTTTTTGCGCTCTGAAAGTGTTGAAAACCGTGTTTCTGGCAATATAGTTGAAACTGCACGTTGAATGATGTTAAAAACCAGGAATCGCGTTTTTGCGCTCTGAGAGTGTCGAAAACAGCGTTTCTGATGCACTTCTGGAAAATGAATGCTGTGTGTTGTTCAAAGCTGGGAACAGAGTTTTTGGGCTTGGAGAGGGTGAAAATTGTGTTTCTGACAGTGTACTGAAATCTGAATGCTGAGTATTGTTCAAAGCTGAGAACAGAGTTTTTGGGCTCTGAGTGACTCCAAAAACCTTTCCAGGCATTCTCTTTAAATTGAATGCTGAGCGATGTTGAAAACGTGGGAATCGTGTTTTTGCGCTCTGAAAGTGTTGAAAACCGTGTTTCTGGCAATATAGTTGAAACTGCACGTTGAATGATGTTAAAACCCAGGAATCGCGTTTTTTGCGTTCTGAAAGTGTCGAAAACAGCTTTTCTGATGCACTTCTGGAAAATGAGTGCTGTGTGTTGTTCAAAGCTGGGAACAGAGTTTTTGGGCTTGGAGAGGGTGAAAATTGTGTTTCTGACAGTCTACTGAAATCATGAATGCTGAGTATTGTTCAAAGCTGAGAACAGAGTTTTTGGGCTCTGAGTGACTCCAAAACCTTTCCAGGCATTCTCCTTTAAATTGAATGCTGAGCGATGTTGAAAACGTGGGAATCGTGTTTTGCGCTCTGAAAGTGTTGAAAAACCGTGTTTCTGGCAATATAGTTGAAACTGCACGCTGAACGATGTTAAAACCCAGGAATCGCGGTTTTGCGCTCTGAAAGTGTCGAAAACAGCTTTTCTGATGCACTTCTGGAAAATGAGTGCTGTGTGTTGTTCAAAGCTGGGAACAGAGTTTTTGGGCTTGGAGAGTGCGAAAATTGTGTTTCTGGCAATATAGTTGAAACTGCACGTTGAATGATGTTAAAACCCAGGAATCGTGTTTTTGCGCTCTGAAAGTGTCGAAAACAGGGTTTCTCGCAATATCATTGAAACTGCACGCTGAATGATGTTAAACCCGGGAATCGCGTTTTTGCGTTGTGAAAGTGTAGAAAACGGCGTTTCTGATGCACTTCTGGAAAATGAATGCTTTGTGTTGTTCAAAGCTGGGAACAGAGTTTTTTGGGCTTGGAGAGTGCGAAAATTGTGTTTCTGGCAGTCTACTGAAATCTGAATGCTGAGTGTTGTTCAAAGCTGAGAACAGAGTTTTTGGGCTCTGAGTGACTCCAAAAACCTTTTCAGGCATTCTCCTTTAAATTGAATGCTGATCGATGTTGAAAACGTGGGAATCGTGTTTTTGCGCTCTGAAAGTGTTGAAAACCGTGTTTCTGGCAATATAGTTGAAACTGCACGTTGAATGATGTTAAAACCCAGGAATCGCGTTTTTTGCGCTCTGAAAGTGTCGAAAACAGGGTTTCTCGCAATATCATTGAAACTGCACGCTGAATGATGTTAAAACCCGGGAATCGCGTTTTTGCGTTGTGAAAGTGTAGAAAACGGCGTTTCTGATGCACTTCTGGAAAATGAATGCTGTGTGTTGTTCAAAGCTGGGAACAGAGTTTTTGGGCTTGGAGAGTGTGAAAATTGTGTTTCTGGCAGTCTACTGAAATCTGAATGCTGAGTGTTGTTCAAAGCTGAGAACAGAGTTTTTTGGGCTCTGAGTGACTCCAAAAACCTTTCCAGGCCTTCTCCTTTAAATTGAATGCTGAGCGATGTTGAAAACGTGGGAATCGTGTTTTTGCGCTCTGAAAGTGTTGAAAACCGTGTTTCTTGCAATATAGTTGAAACTGCACGTTGAATGATGTTAAAACCCAGGAATCGCGTTTTTGCGCTCTGAAAGTGTCGAAAACAGGGTTTCTCGCAATATCATTGAAACTGCGCGCTGAATGATGTTAAAACCCGGGAATCGCGTTTTTGCGTTGTGAAAGTGTAGAAAACGGCGTTTCTGATGCACTTCTGGAAAATGAATGCTGTGTGTTGTTCAAAGCTGGGAACAGAGTTTTTGGGCTTGGAGAGTGTGAAAATTGTGTTTCTGGCAGTCTACTGAAATCTGAATGCTGAGTGTTGTTCAAAGCTGAGAACAGAGTTTTTGGGCTCTGAGTGACTCCAAAAACCTTTTCAGGCATTCTCCTTTAAATTGAATGCTGAGCGATGTTGAAAACGTGGGAATCGTGTTTTTGCGCTCTGAAAGTGTTGAAAACCGTGTTTCTGGCAATATAGTTGAAACTGCACGCTGAATGATGTTAAAACCCAGGAATCGCGTTTTTGCGCTCTGAAAGTGTCGAAAACAGCTTTTCTGATGCACTTCTGGAAAATGAGTGCTGTGTGTTGTTCAAAGCTGGGAACAGAGTTTTTGGGCTTGGAGAGGGTGAAAATTGTGTTTCTGACAGTCTACTGAAATCTGAATGCTGAGTATTGTTCAAAGCTGAGAACAGAGTTTTTGGGCTCTGAGTGACTCCAAAAACCTTTCAGGCATTCTCCTTTAAATTGAATGCTGAGCGTTGTTGAAAACGTGGGAATCGTGTTTTTGCGCTCTGAAAGTGTTGAAAACCGTGTTTCTGGCAATATAGTTGAAACTGCACGTTGAATGATGTTAAAACCCAGGAATCGCGTTTTTGCGCTCTGAAAGTGTCGAAAACAGGGTTTCTCGCAATATCATTGAAACTGCACGCTGAATGATGTTAAAACCCGGGAATCGCGTTTTTGCGTTGTGAAAGTGTAGAAAACGGCGTTTCTGATGCACTTCTGGAAAATGAATGCTGTGTGTTGTTCAAAGCTGGGAACAGAGTTTTTGGGCTTGGAGAGTGTGAAAATTGTGTTTCTGGCAGTCTACTGAAATCTGAATGCTGAGTGTTGTTCAAAGCTGAGAACAGAGTTTTTGGGCTCTGAGTGACTCCAAAAACCTTTCAGGCATTCTCCTTTAAATTGAATGCTGAGCGATGTTGAAAACGTGGGAATCGTGTTTTTGCGCTCTGAAAGTGTTGAAAACCGTGTTTCTGGCAATATAGTTGAAACTGCACGTTGAATGATGTTAAAACCCAGGAATCGCGTTTTTGCGCTCTGAAAGTGTCGAAAACAGGGTTTCTCGCAATATCATTGAAACTGCACGCTGAATGATGTTAAAACCCAGGGAATCGCGTTTTTGCGTTGTGAAAGTGTAGAAAACGGCGTTTCTGATGCACTTCTGGAAAATGAATGCTGTGTGTTGTTCAAAGCTGGGAACAGAGTTTTTGGGCTTGGAGAGTGTGAAAATTGTGTTTCTGGCAGTCTACTGAAATCTGAATGCTGAGTGTTGTTCAAAGCTGAGAACAGAGTTTTTGGGCTCTGAGTGACTCCAAAAACCTTTCCAGGCATTCTCCTTTAAATTGAATGCTGAGCGATGTTGAAAACGTGGGAATCGTGTTTTTGCGCTCTGAAAGTGTTGAAAACCGTGTTTCTGGCAATATAGTTGAAACTGCACGTTGAATGATGTTAAAACCCAGGAATCGCGTTTTTGCGCTCTGAAAGTGTCGAAAACAGGGTTTCTCGCAATATCATTGAAACTGCACGCTGAATGATGTTAAAACCCGGGAATCGCGTTTTTGCGTTGTGAAAGTGTAGAAAACGGCGTTTCTGATGCACTTCTGGAAAATGAATGCTGTGTGTTGTTCAAAGCTGGGAACAGAGTTTTTGGGCTTGGAGAGTGTGAAAATTGTGTTTCTGGCAGTCTACTGAAATCTGAATGCTGAGTGTTGTTCAAAGCTGAGAACAGAGTTTTTGGGCTCTGAGTGACTCCAAAAACCTTTTCAGGCATTCTCCTTTAAATTGAATGCTGAGCGATGTTGAAAACGTGGGAATCGTGTTTTTGCGCTCTGAAAGTGTTGAAAACCGTGTTTCTGGCAATATTGTTGAAACTGCACGCTGAATGATGTTAAAACCCAGGAATCGCGTTTTTGCGCTCTGAAAGTGTCGAAAACAGCTTTTCTGATGCACTTCTGGAAAATGAGTGCTGTGTGTTGTTCAAAGCTGGGAACAGAGTTTTTGGGCTTGGAGAGGGTGAAAATTGTGTTTCTGACAGTCTACTGAAATCTGAATGCTGAGTATTGTTCAAAGCTGAGAACAGAGTTTTTGGGCTTGGAGAGTGTGAAAATTGTGTTTCTGACAGTCTACTGAAATCTGAATGCTGAGTGTTGTTCAAAGCTGAGAACAGAGTTTTTGGGCTCTGAGTGACTCCAAAAACCTTTTCAGGCATTCTCCTTTAAATTGAATGCTGAGCGATGTTGAAAACGTGGGAATCGTGTTTTTGCGCTCTGAAAGTGTTGAAAACCGTGTTTCTGGCAATATTGTTGAAACTGCACGCTGAATGATGTTAAAACCCAGGAATCGCGTTTTTGCGTTGTGAAAGTGTAGAAAACGGCGTTTCTGATGCACTTCTGGAAAATGAATGCTGTGTGTTGTTCAAAGCTGGGAACAGAGTTTTTGGGCTTGGAGAGTGTGAAAATTGTGTTTCTGGCAGTCTACTGAAATCTGAATGCTGAGTGTTGTTCAAAGCTGAGAACAGAGTTTTTGGGCTCTGAGTGACTCCAAAAACCTTTTCAGGCATTCTCCTTTAAATTGAATGCTGAGCGATGTTGAAAACGTGGGAATCGTGTTTTTGCGCTCTGAAAGTGTTGAAAACCGTGTTTCTGGCAATATAGTTGAAACTGCACGTTGAATGATGTTAAAACCCAGGAATCGCGTTTTTGCGCTCTGAAAGTGTCGAAAACAGCTTTTCTGATGCACTTCTGGAAAATGAGTGCTGTGTGTTGTTCAAAGCTGGGAACAGAGTTTTTGGGCTTGGAGAGGGTGAAAATTGTGTTTCTGACAGTCTACTGAAATCTGAATGCTGAGTATTGTTCAAAGCTGAGAACAGAGTTTTTGGGCTCTGAGTGACTCCAAAAACCTTTCCAGGCATTCTCCTTTAAATTGAATGCTGAGCGATGTTGAAAACGTGGGAATCGTGTTTTTGCGCTCTGAAAGTGTTGAAAACCGTGTTTCTGGCAATATAGTTGAAACTGCACGTTGAATGATGTTAAAACCCAGGAATCGCGTTTTTGCGCTCTGAAAGTGTCGAAAACAGGGTTTCTCGCAATATCATTGAAACTGCACGCTGAATGATGTTAAAACCCGGGAATCGCGTTTTTGCGTTGTGAAAGTGTAGAAAACGGCGTTTCTGATGCACTTCTGGAAAATGAATGCTGTGTGTTGTTCAAAGCTGGGAACAGAGTTTTTGGGCTTGGAGAGTGTGAAAATTGTGTTTCTGGCAGTCTACTGAAATCTGAATGCTGAGTGTTGTTCAAAGCTGAGAACAGAGTTTTTGGGCTCTGAGTGACTCCAAAAACCTTTTCAGGCATTCTCCTTTAAATTGAATGCTGAGCGATGTTGAAAACGTGGGAATCGTGTTTTTGCGCTCTGAAAGTGTTGAAAACCGTGTTTCTGGCAATATAGTTGAAACTGCACGTTGAATGATGTTAAAACCCAGGAATCGCGTTTTTGCGCTCTGAAAGTGTCGAAAACAGGGTTTCTCGCAATATCATTGAAACTGCACGCTGAATGATGTTAAAACCCGGGAATCGCGTTTTTGCGTTGTGAAAGTGTAGAAAACGGCGTTTCTGATGCACTTCTGGAAAATGAATGCTGTGTGTTGTTCAAAGCTGGGAACAGAGTTTTTGGGCTTGGAGAGTGTGAAAATTGTGTTTCTGGCAGTCTACTGAAATCTGAATGCTGAGTGTTGTTCAAAGCTGAGAACAGAGTTTTTGGGCTCTGAGTGACTCCAAAAACCTTTCCAGGCATTCTCCTTTAAATTGAATGCTGAGCGATGTTGAAAACGTGGGAATCGTGTTTTTGCGCTCTGAAAGTGTTGAAAACCGTGTTTCTGGCAATATAGTTGAAACTGCACGTTGAATGATGTTAAAACCCAGGAATCGCGTTTTTGCGCTCTGAAAGTGTCGAAAACAGGGTTTCTCGCAATATCATTGAAACTGCACGCTGAATGATGTTAAAACCCGGGAATCGCGTTTTTGCGTTGTGAAAGTGTAGAAAACGGCGTTTCTGATGCACTTCTGGAAAATGAATGCTGTGTGTTGTTCAAAGCTGGGAACAGAGTTTTTGGGCTTGGAGAGTGTGAAAATTGTGTTTCTGGCAGTCTACTGAAATCTGAATGCTGAGTGTTGTTCAAAGCTGAGAACAGAGTTTTTGGGCTCTGAGTGACTCCAAAAACCTTTTCAGGCATTCTCCTTTAAATTGAATGCTGAGCGATGTTGAAAATGTGGGAATCGTGTTTTTGCGCTCTGAAAGTGTTGAAAACCGTGTTTCTGGCAATATAGTTGAAACTGCACGTTGAATGATGTTAAAACCCAGGAATCGCGTTTTTGCGCTCTGAAAGTGTCGAAAACAGCGTTTCTGATGCACTTCTGGAAAATGAGTGCTGTGTGTTGTTCAAAGCTGGGAACAGAGTTTTTGGGCTTGGAGAGTGTGAAAATTGTGTTTCTGACAGTCTACTGAAATCTGAATGCTGAGTATTGTTCAAAGCTGAGAACAGAGTTTTTGGGCTCTGAGTGACTCCAAAAACCTTTCCAGGCATTCTCCTTTAAATTGAATGCTGAGCGATGTTGAAAACGTGGGAATCGTGTTTTTGCGCTCTGAAAGTGTTGAAAACCGTGTTTCTGGCAATATAGTTGAAACTGCACGTTGAATGATGTTAAAACCCAGGAATCGCGTTTTTGCGCTCTGAAAGTGTCGAAAACAGGGTTTCTCGCAATATCATTGAAACTGCACGCTGAATGATGTTAAAACCCGGGAATCGCGTTTTTGCGTTGTGAAAGTGTAGAAAACGGCGTTTCTGATGCACTTCTGGAAAATGAATGCTGTGTGTTGTTCAAAGCTGGGAACAGAGTTTTTGGGCTTGGAGAGTGTGAAAATTGTGTTTCTGGCAGTCTACTGAAATCTGAATGCTGAGTGTTGTTCAAAGCTGAGAACAGAGTTTTTGGGCTCTGAGTGACTCCAAAAACCTTTTCAGGCATTCTCCTTTAAATTGAATGCTGAGCGATGTTGAAAACGTGGGAATCGTGTTTTTGCGCTCTGAAAGTGTTGAAAACCGTGTTTCTGGCAATATAGTTGAAACTGCACGCTGAATGATGTTAAAACCCAGGAATCGCGTTTTTGCGCTCTGAAAGTGTCGAAAACAGCTTTTCTGATGCACTTCTGGAAAATGAGTGCTGTGTGTTGTTCAAAGCTGGGAACAGAGTTTTTGGGCTTGGAGAGGGTGAAAATTGTGTTTCTGACAGTCTACTGAAATCTGAATGCTGAGTATTGTTCAAAGCTGAGAACAGAGTTTTTGGGCTCTGAGTGACTCCAAAAACCTTTCCAGGCATTCTCCTTTAAATTGAATGCTGAGCGATGTTGAAAACGTGGGAATCGTGTTTTTGCGCTCTGAAAGTGTTGAAAACCGTGTTTCTGGCAATATAGTTGAAACTGCACGTTGAATGATGTTAAAACCCAGGAATCGCGTTTTTGCGCTCTGAAAGTGTCGAAAACAGGGTTTCTCGCAATATCATTGAAACTGCACGCTGAATGATGTTAAAACCCGGGAATCGCGTTTTTGCGTTGTGAAAGTGTAGAAAACGGCGTTTCTGATGCACTTCTGGAAAATGAATGCTGTGTGTTGTTCAAAGCTGGGAACAGAGTTTTTGGGCTTGGAGAGTGTGAAAATTGTGTTTCTGGCAGTCTACTGAAATCTGAATGCTGAGTGTTGTTCAAAGCTGAGAACAGAGTTTTTGGGCTCTGAGTGACTCCAAAAACCTTTTCAGGCATTCTCCTTTAAATTGAATGCTGAGCGATGTTGAAAACGTGGGAATCGTGTTTTTGCGCTCTGAAAGTGTTGAAAACCGTGTTTCTGGCAATATAGTTGAAACTGCACGCTGAATGATGTTAAAACCCAGTGAATCGCGTTTTTGCGCTCTGAAGTGTCGAAAACGTTTCTGATGCACTTCTGGAAAATGAGTGCTGTGTGTTTTTCAAAGCTGGGAACAGAGTTTTGGGCTTGGAGAGTGCGAAAAACCTTGGTTTCTGGCAATATAGTGAAACTACGTTGAATGATGTTAAAACGGAATCGTGTTTTGCGCTCTGAAAGTGTTGAAAACAGGGTTTTCGCAATATCAGTTGAAACTGCACGCTGAATGATGTTAAAACCCGGGAATCGCGTTTTTTGCGTTGTGAAAGTGTAGAAAACGGCGTTTCTGACGCACTTCTGGAAATGAATGCTTTGTGTTGTTCAAAGCTGGGAACAGAGTTTTTGGGCTTGGAGAGTGTCGAAAATTGGTTTCTGGCAGTCTACTGAAATCTGAATGCTGATGTTGTTCAAAGCTGAGAACAGAGT
>NW_023494695.1:0-23450 GCF_013368585.1 Megalops cyprinoides | reverse complement strand
TCCCAGCTTTGAACAAACACACAGCATTCATTTTCCAGAAGTGCATCAGAAACGCCGTTTTCGACACTTTCACAACGCAAAAACGCGATTCCCGGGTTTTAACATCATTCAGGCGTGCAGTTTCAAATGATATTGCGAGAAGGCCTGTTTTCGACACTTTCAGAGCGCAAAAACGCGATTCCTGGGTTTTAACATCATTCAACGTGCAGTTTCAACTATATTGCCAGAAACACGGTTTTCAACACTTTCAGAGCGCAAAAACACGATTCCCACGTTTTCAACATCGCTCAGCATTCAATTTAAAGGAGAATGCCTGGAAAGGTTTTTGGAGTCACTCAGAGCCCAAAAACTCTGTTCTCAGCTTTGAACAACACTCAGCATTCAGATTTCAGTAGACAGTAAGAAACACAATTTTCACACTCTCCAAGCCCAAAAAACTCTGTTCCCAGCTTTGAACAACACACAGCATTCATTTTCCAGAAGTGCATCAGAAACGCTGTTTTCGACACTTTCAGAGCGCAAAAACGCGATTCCTGGGTTTTAACATCATTCAACGTGCAGTTTCAACTATATTGCCAGAAACAACGGTTTTCAACACTTTCAGAGCGCAAAAACACGATTCCCACGTTTTCAACATCGCTCAGCATTCAATTTAAAGGAGAATGCCTGGAAGGTTTTTGGAGTCACTCAGAGCCCAAAAACTCTGTTCTCAGCTTTGAACAACACTCAGCATTCAGATTTCAGTAGACTGTCAGAAACACAATTTTCACACTCTCCAAGCCCAAAAAACTCTGTTCCCAGCTTTGAAACAACACACAGCATTCATTTTCCAGAAGTGCATCAGAAACGCCGTTTTCGACACTTTCACAACGCAAAAACGCGATTCCCGGGTTTTAACATCATTCAGCGTGCAGTTTCAATGATATTGCGAGAAACCCTGTTTTCGACACTTTCAGAGCGCAAAAACGCGATTCCTGGGTTTTAACATCATTCAACGTGCAGTTTCAACTATATTGCCAGAAACACGGTTTTCAACACTTTCAGAGCGCAAAAAACACGATTCCCACGTTTTCAACATCGCTCAGCATTCAATTTAAAGGAGAATGCCTGGAAAGGTTTTTGGAGTCACTCAGAGCCCAAAAACTCTGTTCTCAGCTTTGAACAATACTCAGCATTCAGATTTCAGTAGACTGTCAGAAACACAATTTCACCCTCTCCAAGCCCAAAAACTCTGTTCCCAGCTTTGAACAACACACAGCACTCATTTTCCAGAAGTGCATCAGAAAAGCTGTTTTCGACACTTTCAGAGCGCAAAAACGCGATTCCTGGGTTTTAACATCATTCAGCGTGCAGTTTCAACTATATTGCCAGAAACACGGTTTTCAACACTTTCAGAGCGCAAAAACACGATTCCCACGTTTTCAACATCGCTCAGCATTCAATTTAAGGAGAATGCCTGGAAAGGTTTTTGGAGTCACTCAGAGCCCAAAACTCTGTTCTCAGCTTTGAACAATACTCAGCATTCAGATTTCAGTAGACTGTCAGAAACACAATTTTCACCCTCTCCAAGCCAAAAACTCTGTTCCCAGCTTTGAACAACACACAGCACTCATTTTCCAGAAGTGCATCAGAAAAGCGGTTTTCAACACTTTCAGAAGCGCAAAAACGCGATTCCCGGGTTTTAACATCATTCAGCGTGCAGTTTCAACTATATTGCCAGAAACACGGTTTTCAACACTTTCAGAGCGCAAAAACACGATTCCCACGTTTTCAACATCGCTCAGCATTCAATTTAAAGGAGAATGCCTGGAAAGGTTTTTGGAGTCACTCAGAGCCCAAAAACTCTGTTCTCAGCTTTGAACAATACTCAGCATTCAGATTTCAGTAGACTGTCAGAAACACAATTTTCACCCTCTCCAAGCCCAAAAAACTCTGTTCCCAGCTTTGAACAACACACAGCACTCATTTTCCAGAAGTGCATCAGAAACGCCGTTTTCTACACTTTCACAACGCAAAAACGCGATTCCCGGGTTTTAACATCATTCAGCGTGCAGTTTCAATGATATTGCGAGAAACCCTGTTTTCGACACTTTCAGAGCGCAAAAACGCGATTCCTGGGTTTTAACATCATTCAACGTGCAGTTTCAACTATATTGCCAGAAACACGGTTTTCAACACTTTCAGAGCGCAAAAACACGATTCCCACGTTTTCAACATCCGCTCAGCATTCAATTTAAAGGAGAATGCCTGAAAGGTTTTTGGAGTCACTCAGAGCCCAAAAACTCTGTTCTCAGCTTTGAACAACACTCAGCATCAGATTTCAGTAGACTGTCAGAAACACAATTTTCACCCTCTCCAAGCCCAAAACTCTGTTCCCAGCTTGAACAACACACAGCACTTCATTTTCCAGAAGTGCATCAGAAACGCCGTTTTCTACACTTTCACAACGCAAAAACGCGATTCCCGAGTTTTAACATCATTCAGCGTGCAGTTTCAATGATATTGCGAGAAACCCTGTTTTCGACACTTTCAGAGCGCAAAAACGCGATTCCTGGGTTTTAACATCATTCAACGTGCAGTTTCAAACTATATTGCCAGAAACACGGTTTTCAACACTTTCAGAGCGCAAAAACACGATTCCCACGTTTTCAACATCGCTCAGCATTCAATTTAAAGGAGAATGCCTGGAAAGGTTTTTGGAGTCACTCAGAGCCCAAAAACTCTGTTCTCAGCTTTGAACAATACTCAGCATTCAGATTTCAGTAGACTGTCAGAAACACAATTTTTCACCCTCTCCAAGCCCAAAACTCTGTTCCCAGCTTTGAACAACACACAGCATTCATTTTCCAGAAGTGCATCAGAAACGCCGTTTTCTACACTTTCACAACGCAAAAACGCGATTCCCGGGTTTTAACATCATTCAGCGTGCAGTTTCAATGATATTGCGAGAAACCCTGTTTTCGACACTTTCAGAGCGCAAAAACGCGATTCCTGGGTTTTAACATCATTCAACGTGCAGTTTCAACTATATTGCCAGAAACACCGGTTTTCAACACTTTCAGAGCGCAAAAACACGATTCCCACGTTTTCAACATCGCTCAGCATTCAATTTAAAGGAGAATGCCTGGAAAGGTTTTTGGAGTCACTCAGAGCCCAAAAACTCTGTTCTCAGCTTTGAACAACACTCAGCATTCAGATTTCAGTAGACTGTCCAGAAACACAATTTTCACCCTCTCCAAGCCCAAAAAACTCTGTTCCCAGCTTTGAACAACACACGAGCACTCATTTTCCAGAAGTGCATCAGAAACGCTGTTTTCGACACTTTCAGAGCGCAAAAACGCGATTCCTGGGTTTTAACATCATTCAGCGTGCAGTTTCAACTATATTGCCAGAAACACGGTTTTCAACACTTTCAGAGCGCAAAAACACGATTCCCACGTTTTCAACATCGCCTCAGCATTCAATTTAAAGGAGAATGCCTGGAAAGGTTTTTGGAGTCACTCAGAGCCCAAAAACTCTGTTCTCAGCTTTGAACAACACTCAGCATTCAGATTTCAGTAGACTGTCAGAAACACAATTTTCACACTCTCCAAGCCCAAAAACTCTGTTCCCAGCTTTGAACAACACACAGCATTCATTTTCCAGAAGTGCATCAGAAACGCCGTTTTCTACACTTTCACAACGCAAAAACGCGATTCCCGGGTTTTAACATCATTCAGCGTGCAGTTTCAATGATATTGCGAGAAACCCTGTTTTCGACACTTTCAGAGCGCAAAAACGCGATTCCTGGGTTTTAACATCATTCAACGTGCAGTTTCAACTATATTGCCAGAAACACGGTTTTCAACACTTTCAGAGCGCAAAAACACGATTCCCACGTTTTCAACATCGCTCAGCATTCAATTTAAAGGAGAATGCCTGGAAAGGTTTTTTGGAGTCACTCAGAGCCCAAAAACTCTGTTCTCAACTTTGAACAATACTCAGCATTCAGATTTCAGTAGACTGTCAGAAACACAATTTTCACCCTCTCCAAGCCCAAAAACTCTGTTCCCAGCTTTGAACAACACACAGCACTCATTTTCCAGAAGTGCATCAGAAAAGCTGTTTTCGACACTTTCAGAGCGCAAAAACGCGATTCCTGGGTTTTAACATCATTCAACGTGCAGTTTCAACTATATTGCCAGAAACACGGTTTTCAACACTTTCAGAGCGCAAAAACACGATTCCCACGTTTTCAACATCGCTCAGCATTCAATTTAAAGGAGAATGCCTGAAAAGGTTTTTGGAGTCACTCAGAGCCCAAAAAACTCTGTTCTCAGCTTTGAACAACACTCAGCATTCAGATTTCAGTAGACTGTCAGAAACACAATTTTTTTCACACTCTCCAAGCCCAAAAACTCTCTGTTCCCAGCTCTGAACAACACACAGCATTCATTTTCCAGAAGTGCATCCAGAAACGCCGTTTCTTACACTTCACAACGCAAAAACGCGATTCGGGTTTAAAATCATTCAGGTTGCAGTTCAATGATATTGCGAGAAAACCTGTTTCGACACTTTCATAGCGCAAAAAACGATTCCACGTTTTAACATCGCTCACGCTTCAATTTAAAGGAAATGCCTGGACAGGTTTTTGGAGTCACTCAGAGCCCAAAAACTCGTTCTCAGCTTTGACAACATCGCATCCAGATTCAGTAGACTCAGAAACAGAATTTTCAGCCTAAGCCAAAAACTCTGTTCCAGCTTTGAAACAACAACAGCTTCATTTCAGAACTGTCAGAAACACAATCGTTTCACACTCTCAAGCCAAAAACTCGATTCCCGGGTTTTAACATACATTCACTGCAGTTTCAAGATATTGCGAGAAACTGTTTTCCGACACTTTCAGAGCGCAAAAACGCTATTCCTGGGTTTTTAACATCATTCAAAAGTCGCAGTTTTCAACTATATTGCCAGAAACACGGTTTTCAACACTTTCAGAGCGCAAAAACACGATTCCCACGTTTTCAACATCGCTCAGCATTCAATTTAAAGGAGAATGCCTGAAAAGGTTTTTGGAGTCACTCAGAGCCCAAAAACTCTGTTCTCAGCTTTGAACAACACTCAGCATTCAGATTTCAGTAGACTGTCAGAAACACAATTTTCACACTCTCCAAGCCCAAAAAACTCTGTTCCCAGCTTTTGAACAACACACAGCATTCATTTTCCAGAAGTGCATCAGAAAACGCGTTTTCTACACTTTCACAACGCAAAAACGCGATTCCCGGGTTTTAACATCATTCAGCGTGCAGTTTCAATGATATTGCGAGAAACCCTGTTTTCGACACTTTCAGAGCGCAAAAACGCGATTCCTGGGTTTTAACATCATTCAACGTGCAGTTTCAACTATATTGCCAGAAACACGGTTTTCAACACTTTTCAGAGCGCAAAACACGATTCCCACGTTTTCAACATCGCTCAGCATTCAATTTAAAGGAGAATGCCCTGAAAGGTTTTTTGGAGTCACTCAGAGCCCAAAAACTCTGTTCTCAGACTGTTGAACAACTCAGGCATTCAGATTTCAGTAGACTGTCAGAAAACACAATTTCACACTCTCCAAGCCCAAAAACTCTGTTCCCAGCTTTTGAACCACACACAGCACTCATTTTCCAGAAAGTGCATCAGAAAAACTCTGTTTTCGGACACTTCACAACGCAAAAACGCGATTCACGGGTTTTACCATCATTCAGCGTGCAGTTTTCAAGTGATATTGCGAGGAAAGAATACCCTCGTTTTCGACACTGTCAGAGCGCCAAAAACGCGATTCCTGGGTTTTTAACATCATCAACCGTGCAGTTTTCATCCTATATTGCCAGAACACACGGTTTTCAATACTTTCAGAGCGCAGAATATCACGCATTCCCCGTTTTCAACATCGCTCAGCAGTGCATATTTATAAGAGAATACTGTCCTGAAAAGGTTTTTGGAGTCACTCAGAGCCCAAAAACTCTGTTCTCAGCTTTGAACAACACTCATCATTCAGATTTCAGTAGACTGTCAGAAACACAATTTTCACACTCTCCAAGCCCAAAACCTCTGTTCCCAGCTTTGAACAACACACAGCATTCATTTTCCAGAAGTGCATCAGAAACGCCGTTTTCGACACTTTCACAACGCAAAAACGCGATTCCCGGGTTTTAACATCATTCAGCGTGCAGTTTCAATGATATTGCGAGAAAACCTGTTTTCGACACTTTCAGAGCGCAAAAACGCGATTCCTGGGTTTTAACATCATTCAACGTGCAGTTTCAACTATATTGCCAGAAACACGGTTTTCAACACTTTCAGAGCGCAAAAACACGATTCCCACGTTTTCAACATCGCTCAGCATTCAATTTAAAGGAGAATGCCTGGAAAAGGTTTTTGGAGTCACTCAGAGCCCAAAAAACTCTGTTCTCAGCTTTTGAACAACACTCAGCATTCAGATTTCAGTAGACTGTCAGAAACACAATTTTCACACTCTCCAAGCCCAAAAACTCTGTTCCCAGCTTTGAACAACACACAGCATTCATTTTCCAGAAGTGCAATATTGCCAGAAACACGGTTTTCAACACTTTCAGAGCGCAAAAACGCGATTCCGGGTTTTAACATCATTCAACGTGCAGTTTCAACTATATTGCCAGAAACACGGTTTTCAACACTTTCAGAGCGCAAAAACACGATTCCCACGTTTTCAACATCGCTCAGCATTCAATTTAAAGGAGAATGCCTGAAAGGTTTTTGGAGTCACTCAGAGCCCAAAAACTCTGTTCTCAAGCTTTGAACAACACTCAGCATTCAGATTTCAGTAGACAATCAGAAACACAATTTTCACACTCTCCAAGCCAAAAAAACTCTGTTCCCAGCTTTGAACAAACACACAGCACTTCATTTTCCAGAAGTGCATCAGAAACGCCGTTTCGACACTTTCACAACGCAAAAACGCGATTCCCGGGTTTAACATCATTCAGCGTGTAGTTTCATGATATTGCGAGAAAACCTGTTTTTCGACACTTTCAGAGCGCAAAAACGCGATATTCCTGGGTTTTGACATCATTCACGTGCAGTTTCATCTATATTGCCAGAAACACGGTTTTTCAACACTTTCATAGTGCAAAAACACGATTCCCACGTTTTCAACATCGCTCAGCATTCAATTTAAAGGAGAATGCCTGAAAAGGTTTTTGGAGTTACTCAGAGCCCAAAAACTCTGTTCTCAGCTTTGAACAACACTCAGTATTCAGATTTCAGTAGACTGCCAGAAACACAATTTTCACACTCTCCAAGCCCAAAAACCTCTGTTCCCAGCTTGACAACACAAAGCATTCATTTTCCAGAAGTGCATCAGAAAACGCTGTTTTCGCACTTTTCACAACAGCAAAAACGCGATTCCCGGGTTTTATCATCATTCAGCGTGCAGTTTCAACTATATTGCCAGAAACACGGTTTTCAACACTTTCAGAGCGCAAAAACGCGATTCCCTGGGTTTTAACATCATTCAACGTGCAGTTTCAACTATATTGCCAGAAACGCTGTTTTCACACTTTCAGAGTCGCAAAAACGCGATTCCCGGGTTTAACATCATTCAGGATTCAATTTAAAGGAGAATGCCTGTAAAGGTTTTTGGAGTTCACTCAGAGCCCAAAAACTCTATTCTCAGCTTTGAACAACACTCAGCATTCAGATTTCAGTAGACTATCAGAAAACACAATTTTCACACTCTCCAAGCCCAAAAACTCTGTTCCCAGCTTTGAACAACACACAGCATTCAGTTTCCAGAAGTGCATCAGAAACGCCTTTTTCGACACTTTCACAACGCAAAAACGCGATTCCCGGGTTTTTAACATCATTCAGCGTGCAGTTTCAATGATATTGCTAGCAACCCTGTTTTCGACACTTTCAGAGCGCAAAAACGCGATTCCTGGGTTTTAACAATCATTCAGCCTGCAGTTTCAACTATATTGCCAGAAACACGGCTTTCAACACTTTCAGAGCGCAAAAACACGATTCCCACGTTTTCAACATCGCTCAGCATTCAATTTAAAGGAGAATGCCTGGAAAGGTTTTTGGAGTCACTCAGGAGCCCAAAAACTCTGTTCCCAGCTTTGAACAACACTCAGCATTCAGATTTCAGTAGACTATCAGAAACACAATTTTCACACTCTCCAAGCCCAAAAAACTCTGTTCCCAGCTTTGAACAACACACAGCATTCATTTTCCAGAAGTGCATCAGAAACGCTGTTTTCGACACTTTCACAACGCAAAAAACGCGATTCCCGGGTTTTAACATCATTCAACGTGCAGTTTCAACTATATTGCCAGAAACACGGTTTTCAACACTTTCAGAGCGCAAAAACACGATTCCCACGTTTTCAACATCGCTCAGCATTCAATTTAAAGGAGAATGCCTGGACAGGTTTTTGGAGTCACTCAGAGCCCAAAAACTCTGTTCTCAGCTTTGAACAATACTCAGCATTCAGATTTCAGTAGACTGTCAGAAATACAATTTTCAACCTCTCCAAGCCCAAAAACTCTGTTTCCCAGCTTTGAACAACACACAGCATTCATTTTCCAGAAGTGCATCAGAAACGCTGTTTTCAACACTTTCACAACGCAAAAAACGCGATTCCCGGGTTTTAACATCATTCAGCGTGCAGTTTCAACGATATTGCCAGAAACGCTGTTTTCGACACTTTCAGAGCGCAAAAACGCGATTCCCGGGTTTTAAACATCATTCAACGAGCAGTTTCAACTATATTGCCAGAAACACGGTTGTCAACACTTTCAGAGCGCAAAAACACGATTCCCACGTTTTCAACATCGCTCAGCATTCAATTTAAAGGAGAATGCCTGGAAATGTTTTTGGAGTCACTCAGAGCCCAAAAACTCTGTTTTCAGCTTTGAACAACACTCAGCATTCAGATTTCAGTAGACTGTCAGTAACACAATTTTCACACTCTCCAAGCCCAAAAACTCTGTTCCCAGCTTTGAACAACACACAGCACTCATTTTCCAGAAGTGCATCAGAAACGCTGTTTTCGACACTTTCAGAGCGCAAAAACGCGATTCCTGGGTTTTTAAACATCATTCAACGTGCAGTTTCAATTATATTGCCAGAAACACGGTTGTCAACACTTTCAGAGCGCAAAAACACAATTCCCACGTTTTCAACATCGCTCAGCATTCAATTTAAAGGAGAATGCCTGGAAAGGTTTTTGGAGTCACTCAGAGCCCAAAAACTCTGTTCTCAGCTTTGAACAATACTCAGCATTCAGATTTCAGTAGACTGTCAGAAACACAATTTTCACCCTCTCCAAGCCCAAAAACTCTGTTCCCAGCTTTGAACAACACACAGCACTCATTTTCCAGAAGTGCATCAGAAACGCTGTTTTCAACACTTTCACAACGCAAAAACGCGATTCCCGGGTTTTAACATCATTCAGCGTGCAGTTTCAACGATATTGCCAGAAACGCTGTTTTCGACACTTTCAGAGCGCAAAAACGCGATTCCCGGGTTTTAACATCATTCAACGTGCAGTTTCAACTATATTGCCAGAAACACGGTTGTCAACACTTTCAGAGGGCAAAAACACGATTCCCACGTTTTCAACATCGCTCAGCATTCAATTTAAAGGAGAATGCCTGAAAAGGTTTTTGGAGTCACTCAGAGCCCAAAAACTCTTTTCTCAGCTTTGAACAACACTCAGCTTTCAGATTTCAGTAGACTATCAGAAACACAATTTTCACACTCTCCAAGCCCAAAAACTCTGTTCCCAGCTTTGAACAACACACAGCATTCATTTTCCAGAAGTGCATCAGAAACGTTGTTTTCAACACTTTCACAACGCAAAAACGCGATTCCCGAGTTTTAACATCATTCAACGTGCAGTTTCAACTATATTGCCAGAAACACGGTTTTCAACACTTTCAGAGCGCAAAAACACGATTCCCACGTTTTCAACATCGCTCAGCATTCAATTTAAAGGAGAATGCCTGGAAAGGTTTTTGGAGTCACTCAGAGCCCAAAAACTCTGTTCTCAGCTTTGAACAATACTCAGCATTCAGATTTCAGTAGACTGTCAGAAACACAATTTTCACCCTCTCCAAGCCAAAAACTCTGTTCCCAGCTTTGAACAACACACAGCACTCATTTTCCAGAAGTGCATCAGAAACGCTGTTTTCGACACTTTCAGAGCGCAAAAACGCGATTCCCGGGTTTTAACATCATTCAACGTGCAGTTTCAACTATATTGCCAGAAACACGGTTTTCAACACTTTCAGAGCGCAAAAACACGATTCCCACGTTTTCAACATCGCTCAGCATTCAATTTAAAGGAGAATGCCTGAAAAGGTTTTTGGAGTCACTCAGAGCCCAAAAACTCTTTTCTCAACTTTGAACAACACTCAGCATTCAGATTTCAGTAGACTATCAGAAACACAATTTTCACACTCTCCAAGCCCAAAAACTCTGTTCCCAGCTTTGAACAACACACAGCATTCATTTTCCAGAAGTGCATCAGAAACGCCGTTTTCGACACTTTCACAACGCAAAAACGCGATTCCCGGGTTTTAACATCATTCAGCGTGTAGTTTCAATGATATTGCGAGAAACCCTGTTTTCGACACTTTCAGAGCGCAAAAACGCGATTCCTGGGTTTTGACATCATTCAACGTGCAGTTTCATCTATATTGCCAGAAACACGGTTTTCAACACTTTCATAGTGCAAAAACACGATTCCCACGTTTTCAACATCGCTCAGCATTCAATTTAAAGGAGAATGCCTGAAAAGGTTTTTGGAGTTACTCAGAGCCCAAAAACTCTGTTCTCAGCTTTGAACAACACTCAGTATTCAGATTTCAGTAGACTGCCAGAAACACAATTTTCACACTCTCCAAGCCCAAAAACTCTGTTCCCAGCTTTGAACAACACAAAGCATTCATTTTCCAGAAGTGCATCAGAAACGCTGTTTTCGACACTTTCACAACGCAAAAACGCGATTCCCGGGTTTTATCATCATTCAGCGTGCAGTTTCAACTATATTGCCAGAAACACGGTTTTCAACACTTTCAGAGCGCAAAAACGCGATTCCCGGGTTTTAACATCATTCAACGTGCAGTTTCAACTATATTGCCAGAAACGCTGTTTTCGACACTTTCAGAGCGCAAAAACGCGATTCCCGGGTTTTAACATCATTCAGGATTCAATTTAAAGGAGAATGCCTGTAAAGGTTTTTGGAGTCACTCAGAGCCCAAAAACTCTATTCTCAGCTTTGAACAACACTCAGCATTCAGATTTCAGTAGACTATCAGAAACACAATTTTCACACTCTCCAAGCCCAAAAACTCTGTTCCCAGCTTTGAACAACACACAGCATTCATTTTCCAGAAGTGCATCAGAAACGCCTTTTTCGACACTTTCACAACGCAAAAACGCGATTCCCGGGTTTTAACATCATTCAGCGTGCAGTTTCAATGATATTGCTAGCAACCCTGTTTTCGACACTTTCAGAGCGCAAAAACGCGATTCCTGGGTTTTAACATCATTCAGCCTGCAGTTTCAACTATATTGCCAGAAACACGGCTTTCAACACTTTCAGAGCGCAAAAACACGATTCCCACGTTTTCAACATCGCTCAGCATTCAATTTAAAGGAGAATGCCTGGAAAGGTTTTTGGAGTCACTCAGAGCCCAAAAACTCTTTTCTCAGCTTTGAACAACACTCAGCATTCAGATTTCAGTAGACTATCAGAAACACAATTTTCACACTCTCCAAGCCCAAAAACTCTGTTCCCAGCTTTGAACAACACACAGCATTCATTTTCCAGAAGTGCATCAGAAACGTTGTTTTCAACACTTTCACAACGCAAAAACGCGATTCCCGGGTTTTAACATCATTCAACGTGCAGTTTCAACTATATTGCCAGAAACACGGTTTTCAACACTTTCAGAGCGCAAAAAACACGATTCCCACGTTTTCAACATCGCTCAGCATTCAATTTAAAGGAGAATGCCTGGACAGGTTTTTGGAGTCACTCAGAGCCCAAAAACTCTGTTCTCAGCTTTGAACAATACTCAGCATTCAGATTTCAGTAGACTGTCAGAAATACAATTTTCAACCTCTCCAAGCCCAAAAACTCTGTTCCCAGCTTTGAACAACACACAGCATTCATTTTCCAGAAGTGCATCAGAAACGCTGTTTTCAACACTTTCACAACGCAAAAACGCGATTCCCGGGTTTTAACATCATTCAGCGTGCAGTTTCAACGATATTGCCAGAAACGCTGTTTTCGACACTTTCAGAGCGCAAAAACGCGATTCCCGGGTTTTAACATCATTCAACGTGCAGTTTCAACTATATTGCCAGAAACACGGTTGTCAACACTTTCAGAGCGCAAAAACACGATTCCCACGTTTTCAACATCGCTCAGCATTCAATTTAAAGGAGAATGCCTGGAAATGTTTTTGGAGTCACTCAGAGCCCAAAAACTCTGTTTTCAGCTTTGAACAACACTCAGCATTCAGATTTCAGTAGACTGTCAGTAACACAATTTTCACACTCTCCAAGCCCAAAAACTCTGTTCCCAGCTTTGAACAACACACAGCACTCATTTTCCAGAAGTGCATCAGAAACGCTGTTTTCGACACTTTCAGAGCGCAAAAACGCGATTCCTGGGTTTTAACATCATTCAACGTGCAGTTTCAATTATATTGCCAGAAACACGGTTGTCAACACTTTCAGAGCGCAAAAACACGATTCCCACGTTTTCAACATCGCTCAGCATTCAATTTAAAGGAGAATGCCTGGAAAGGTTTTTGGAGTCACTCAGAGCCCAAAAACTCTGTTCTCAGCTTTGAACAACACTCAGCATTCAGATTTCATTAGACTGTCAGAAACACAATTTTCACCCTCTCCAAGCCAAAAAACTCTGTTCCCAGCTTTGAACAACACACAGCACTCATTTTCCAGAAGTGCATCAGAAACGCTGTTTTCGACACTTTCAGAGCGCAAAAACGCGATTCCCGGGTTTTAACATCATTCAACGTGCAGTTTCAACTATATTGCCAGAAACACGGTTTTCAACACTTTCAGAGCGCAAAAACACGATTCCCACGTTTTCAACATCGCTCAGCATTCAATTTAAAGGAGAATGCCTGAAAAGGTTTTTGGAGTCACTCAGAGCCCAAAAACTCTGTTCTCAGCTTTGAACAACACTCAGCATTCAGATTTCAGTAGACTGTCAGAAACACAATTTTCACACTCTCCAAGCCCAAAAACTCTGTTCCCAGCTTTGAACAACACACAGCATTCATTTTCCAGAAGTGCATCAGAAACGTTGTTTTCAACACTTTCACAACGCAAAAACGCGATTCCCGGGTTTTAACATCATTCAACGTGCAGTTTCAACTATATTGCCAGAAACACGGTTGTCAACACTTTCAGAGCGCAAAAACACGATTCCCACATTTTCAACATCGCTCAGCATTCAATTTAAAGGAGAATGCCTGGAAATGTTTTTGGAGTCACTCAGAGCCCAAAAACTCTGTTCCCAGCTTTGAACAACACACAGCATTCATTTTCCAGAAGTGCATCAGAAACGCTGTTTTCAACACTTTCACAACGCAAAAAACGCGATTCCCGGGTTTTAACATCATTCAGCGTGCAGTTTCAGTGATATTGCGAGAAACCCTGCTTTCGACACTTTCAGAGAGCAAAAACGCGATTTCTGGGTTTTAACATCATTCAACGTGCAGTTTCAACTATATTGCCAGAAACACGGTTTTCAACACTTTCAGAGCGCAAAAACACGATTCCCACGTTTTCAACATCGCTCAGCATTCAATTTAAAGGAGAATGCCTGGAAAGGTTTTTGGAGTCACTCAGAGCCCAAAAACTCTGTTCTCAGCTTTGAACAACACTCAGCATTCAGATTTCAGTAGACTATCAGAAACACAATTTTCACACTCTCCAAGCCCAAAAACTCTGTTCCCAGCTTTGAACAACACTCAGCATTCAGATTTCAGTAGACTATCAGAAACACAATTTTCACACTCTCCAAGCCCAAAAACTCTGTTCCCAGCTTTGAACAACACACAGCATTCATTTTCCAGAAGTGCATCAGAAACGCTGTTTTCGACACTTTCACAACGCAAAAACGCGATTCCCGGGTTTTAACATCATTCAGCGTGCAGTTTCAACTATATTGCCAGAAACACGGTTTTCAACACTTTCAGAGCGCAAAAACGCGATTCCCGGGTTTTAACATCATTCAACGTGCAGTTTCAACTATATTGCCAGAAACGCTGTTTTCGACACTTTCAGAGCGCAAAAACGCGATTCCCAGGTTTTAACATCATTCAGGATTCAATTTAAAGGAGAATGCCTGTAAAGGTTTTTGGAGTCACTCAGAGCCCAAAAACTCTATTCTCAGCTTTGAACAACACTCAGCATTCAGATTTCAGTAGACTATCAGAAACACAATTTTCACACTCTCCAAGCCCAAAAACTCTGTTCCCAGCTTTGAACAACACACAGCATTCATTTTCCAGAAGTGCATCAGAAACGCCGTTTTCGACACTTTCACAACGCAAAAACGCGATTCCCGGGTTTTAACATCATTCAGCGTGCAGTTTCAATGATATTGCGAGAAACCCTGTTTTCGACACTTTCAGAGCGCAAAAACGCGATTCCTGGGTTTTGACATCATTCAACGTGCAGTTTCATCTATATTGCCAGAAACACGGTTTTCAACACTTTCATAGTGCAAAAACACGATTCCCACGTTTTCAACATCGCTCAGCAGTCAATTTAAAGGAGAATGTCTGGAAAGGTTTTTGGAGTCACTCAGAGCCCAAAAACTCTGTTTTCAGCTTTGAACAACACTCAGCATTCAGATTTCAGTAGACTGTCAGTAACACAATTTTCACACTCTCCAAGCCCAAAAACTCTGTTCCCAGCTTTGAACAACACACAGCACTCATTTTCCAGAAGTGCATCAGAAACGCTGTTTTCGACACTATCAGAGCGCAAAAACGCGATTCCCGGGTTTTAACATCATTCAACGTGCAGTTTCAACTATATTGCCAGAAACACGGTTTTCAACACTTTCAGAGCGCAAAAACACGATTCCCACGTTTTCAACATCGCTCAGCATTCAATTTAAAGGAGAATGCCTGAAAAGGTTTTTGGAGTCACTCAGAGCCCAAAAACTCTGTTCTCAGCTTTGAACAACACTCAGTATTCAGATTTCAGTAGACTGCCAGAAACACAATTTTCACACTCTCCAAGCCCAAAAACTCTGTTCCCAGCTTTGAACAACACACAGCATTCATTTTCCAGAAGTGCATCAGAAACGCTGTTTTCAACACTGTCACAACGCAAAAACGCGATTCCCAGGTTTTAACATCATTCAGCGTGCAGTTTCAACGATATTGCCAGAAACGCTGTTTTCGACACTTTCAGAGCGCAAAAACGTGATTCCTGGGTTTTAACATCATTCAACGTGCAGTTTCATCTATATTGCCAGAAACACGGTTTTCAACACTTTCATAGTGCAAAAACACGATTCCCACGTTTTCAACATCGCTCAGCATTCAATTTGAAGGAGAATGCCTGGAAAGATTTTTGGAGTCACTCAGAGCCCAAAAACTCTGTTCTCAGCTTGGAACAACAATCAGCATTCAGATTTCAGTAGACTGTCAGAAACACAATTTTCACACTCTCCAAGCCCAAAAACTCTGTTCCCAGCTTTGAACAACACACAGCATTCATTTTCCAGAAGTGCATCAGAAACGCCGTTTTCGACACTTTCACAACGCAAAAACGCGATTCCCGGGTTTTAACATCATTCAGCGTGCAGTTTCAATGATATTGCGAGAAACCCTGTTTTCGACACTTTCAGAGCTCAAAAACGCGATTCCTGGGTTTTAACATCATTCAACGTGCAGTTTCATCTATATTGCCAGAAACACGGTTTTCAACACTTTCATAGCGCAAAAACGCGATTCCCAAGTTTTCAACATCGCTCAGCATTCAATTTAAAGGAGAATGCCTGGAAAGGTTTTTGGAGTCACTCAGAGCCCAAAAACTCTGTTTTCAGCTTTGAACAACACTCAGCATTCAGATTTCAGTAGACTGTCAGAAACACAATTTTCACACTCTCCAAGCCCAAAAACTCTGTTCCCAGCTTTGAACAACACACAGCACTCATTTTCCAGAAGTGCATCAGAAACGCTGTTTTCGACACTTTCAGAGCGCAAAAACGCGATTCCTGGGTTTTAACATCATTCAACGTGCAGTTTCAACTATATTGCCAGAAACACGGTTTTCAACACTTTCAGAGCGCAAAAACACGATTCCCACGTTTTCAACATCGCTCAGCATTCAATTTAAAGGAGAATGCCTGAAAAGGTTTTTGGAGTCACTCAGAGCCCAAAAACTCTGTTCTCAGCTTTGAACAACACTCAGCATTCAGATTTCAGTAGACTGCCAGAAACACAATTTTCACACTCTCCAAGCCCAAAAACTTTGTTCCCAGCTTTGAACAACACACAGCATTCATTTTCCAGAAGTGCATCAGAAACGCTGTTTTCGACACTTTCAGAGCGCAAAAACGCGATTCCTGGGTTTTAAATTCATTCAACGTGCATTTTCAACTATATTGCCAGAAACACGGTTTTCAACACTTTCAGAGCGCAAAAACACGATTCCCACGTTTTCAACATCGCTCAGCATTCAATTTAAAGGAGAATGCCTGGAAAGGTTTTTGGAGTCACTCAGAGCCCAAAAACTCTGTTCTCAGCTTTGAACAATACTCAGCATTCAGATTTCAGTAGACTGTCAGAAAAACAATTTTCACACTCTCCAAGCCCAAAAACTCTGTTCCCAGCTTTGAACAACTCACAGCACTCATTTTCCAGAAGTGCATCAGAAACGCTGTTTTCAACACTTTCAGAGCGCAAAAACGCGATTCCTGGGTTTTAACATCATTCAACGTGCATTTTCAACTATATTGCCAAAAACACGGTTTTCAACACTTTCAGAGCGCAAAAACACGATTCCCACGTTTTCAACATCGATCAGCATTCAATTTAAAGGAGAATGCCTGAAAAGGTTTTTGGAGTCACTCAGAGCCCAAAAACTCTGTTCTCAGCTTTGAACAATACTCAGCATTCAGATTTCAGTAGACTGTCAGAAAAACAATTTTCACACTCTCCAAGCCCAAAAACTCTGTTCCCAGCTTTGAACAACTCACAGCACTCATTTTCCAGAAGTGCATCAGAAACGCTGTTTTCAACACTTTCAGAGCGCAAAAACGCGATTCCTGGGTTTTAAATTCATTCAACGTGCATTTTCAACTATATTGCCAGAAACACGGTTTTCAACACTTTCAGAGCGCAAAAACACGATTCCCACGTTTTCAACATCGCTCAGCATTCAATTTAAAGGAGAATGCCTGAAAAGGTTTTTGGAGTCACTCAGAGCCCAAAAACTCTGTTCTCAGCTTTGAACAACACTCAGCATTCAGATTTCAGTAGACTGTCAGAAACACAATTTTCACACTCTCCAAGCCCAAAAAGTCTGTTCCCAGCTTTGAACAACACACAGCATTCATTTTCCAGAAGTGCATCAGAAACGCAGTTTTCGACACTTTCACAACGCAAAAACGCGATTCCCGGGTTTTAACATCATTCAGCGTGCAGTTTCAATGATATTGCGAGAAACCCTGTTTTCGACACTTTCAGAGCGCAAAAACGCGATTCCTGGGTTTTAACATCATTCAGCGTGCAGTTTCAACTATATTGCCAGAAACACGGCTTTCAACACTTTCAGAGCGCAAAAACACGATTCCCACGTTTTCAACATCGCTCAGCATTCAATTTAAAGGAGAATGCCTGAAAAGGTTTTTGGAGTCACTCAGAGCCCAAAAACTCTGTTCTCAGCTTTGAACAACACACAGCATTCAGATTTCAGTAGACTGTAAGAAACACAATTTTCACACTCTCCAAGCCCAAAAACTCTGTTCCCAGCTTTGAACAACACACAGCATTCATTTTCCAGAAGTGCATCAGAAACGCAGTTTTCGACACTTTCACAACGCAAAAACGCGATTCCCGGGTTTTAAGATCATTCAGCGTGCAGTTTCAACTATATTGCCAGAAACACGGTTTTCAACACTTTCAGAGCGCAAAAACACGATTCCCACGTTTTCAACATCGCTCAGCATTCAATTTAAAGGAGAATGCCTGGAAAGGTTTTTGGAGTCACTCAGAGCCCAAAAACGCTGTTCTCAGCTTTGAACAATACTCAGCATTCAGATTTCAGTAGACTATCAGAAACACAATTTTCACCCTCTCCAAGCCCAAAAACTCTGTTCCCAGCTTTGAACAACACACTGCACTCATTTTCCAGAAGTGCATCAGAAAAGCTGTTTTCGACACTTTCACAACTCAAAAACGCGATTCCCGGGTTTTAACATCATTCAGCGTGCAGTTTCAATGATATTGCGAGAAACCCTGTTTTCGACACTTTCAGAGCGCAAAAACGCGATTCCTGGGTTTTAACATCATTCAGCGTGCAGTTTCAACTATATTGCCAGAAACACGGCTTTCAACACTTTCAGAGCGCAAAAACACGATTCCCACGTTTTCAACATCGCTCAGCATTCAATTTAAAGGACAATGCCTGGAAAGGTTTTTGGAGTCACTCAAGCCCAAAAACTCTGTTCTCAGCTTTGAACAATACTCAGCATTCAGATTTCAGTAGACTGTCAGAAACACAATTTTCACCCTCTCCAAGCCCAAAAACTCTGTTCCCAGCTTTGAACTACACACAGCATTAATTTTAAAGAAGTGCATCAGAAACGCCGTTTTCGACACTTTCACAACGCAAAAACGCGATTCCCGGGTTTTAACATCATTCAACGTGCATTTTCAACTATATTGTCAGAAACACGGTTTTCAACACTTTCAGAGCGCAAATACACGATTCCCACGTTTTCAACATCGCTCAGCATTCAATTTAAAGGAGAATGCCTGAAAAGGTTTTTGGAGTCACTCAGAGCCCAAAAACTCTGTTCTCAGCTTTGAACAACACTCAGCATTCAGATTTCAGTAGACTGTCAGAAACACAATTTTCACACTCTCCAAGCCCAAAAACTCTGTTCCCAGCTTTGAACAACACACAGCATTCATTTTCCAGAAGTGCATCAGAAACGCAGTTTTCGACACTTTCACAACGCAAAAACGCGATTCCCGGGTTTTAACATCATTCAGCGTGCAGTTTCAATGATATTGCGAGAAACCCTGTTTTCGACACTTTCAGAGCGCAAAAACGCGATTCCTAGGTTTTAACATCATTCAACGTGCAGTTTCAACTATATTGCCAGAAACACGGTTTCCAACACTTTCAGAGCGCAAAAACACGATTCCCACGTTTTCAACATCGCTCAGCATTCAATTTAAAGGAGAATGCCTGGAAAGGTTTTTGGAGTCACTCAGAGCCCAAAAACTCTGTTCTCAGCTTTGAACAACACTCAGCATTCAGATTTCAGTAGACTGCCAGAAACACAATTTTCACACTCTCCAAGCCCAAAAACTCTGTTCCCAGCTTTGAACAACACACAGCATTCATTTTCCAGAAGTGCATCAGAAACGTTGTTTTCAACACTTTCACAACGCAAAAACGCGATTCCCGGGTTTTAACATCATTCAACGTGCAGTTTCAACTATATTGCCAGAAACACGGTTGTCAACACTTTCAGAGGGCAAAAACACGATTCCCACGTTTTCAACATCGCTCAGCATTCAATTTAAAGGAGAATGCCTGGAAAGGTTTTTGGAGTCACTCAGAGCCCAAAAACTCTTTTCTCAGCTTTGAACAACACTCAGCTTTCAGATTTCAGTAGACTATCAGATACACAATTTTCACACTCTCCAAGCCCAAAAACTCTGTTCCCAGCTTTGAACAACACACAGCATTCATTTTCCAGAAGTGCATCAGAAACGTTGTTTTCAACACTTTCACAATGCAAAAACGCGATTCCCGGGTTTTAACATCATTCAACGTGCAGTTTCAACTATATTGCCAGAAACACGGTTTTCAACACTTTCAGAACGCAAAAACACGATTCCCACGTTTTCAACATCGCTCAGCATTCAATTTAAAGGAGAATGCCTGGAAATGTTTTTGGAGTCACTCAGAGCCCAAAAACTCTGTTCCCAGCTTTGAACAACACACAGCATTCATTTTCCAGAAGTGCATCAGAAACGCCGTTTTCGACACTTTCACAACGCAAAAACGCGATTCCCGGGTTTTAAGATCATTCAGCGTGCAGTTTCAATGATATTGCGAGAAACGCTGTTTTCGACACTTTCAGAGCGCAAAAACGTGATTCCTGGGTTTTAACATCATTCAACGTGCAGTTTCATCTATATTGCCAGAAACACGGTTTTCAACACTTTCATAGTGCAAAAACACGATTCCCATGATTTCAACATCGCTCAGCATTCAATTTAAAGGAGAATGCCTGGAAAGATTTTTGGAGTCACTCAGAGCCGAAAAACTCTGTTCTCAGCTTTGAACAACAATCAGCATTCAGATTTCAGTAGACTGTCAGAAACACAATTTTCACACTCTCCAAGCCCAAAAACTCTGTTCCCAGCTTTGAACAACACACAGCATTCATTTTCCAGAAGTGCATCAGAAACGCCGTTTTCGACACTTTCACAACGCAAAAACGCGATTCCCGGGTTTTAACATCATTCAGCGTGCAGTTTCAATGATATTGCGAGAAACCCTGTTTTCGACACTTTCAGAGCGCAAAAACGCGATTCCTGGGTTTTAACATCATTCAACGTGCAGTTTCATCTATATTGCCAGAAACACGGTTTTCAACACTTTCATCGCGCAAAAACGCGATTCCCAAGTTTTCAACATCGCTCAGCATTCAATTTAAAGGAGAATGCCTGGAAAGGTTTTTGGAGTCACTCAGAGCCCAAAAACTCTGTTTTCAGCTTTGAACAACACTCAGCATTCAGATTTCAGTAGACTGTCAGAAACACAATTTTCACACTCTCCAAGCCCAAAAACTCTGTTCCCAGTTTTGAACAACACACAGCACTCATTTTCCAGAAGTGCATCAGAAACGCTGTTTTCGACACTTTCAGAGCGCAAAAACGCGATTCCTGGGTTTTAACATCATTCAACGTGCAGTTTCAACGATATTGCCAGAAACGCTGTTTTCGACACTTTCAGAGCGCAAAAACGCGATTCCCGGGTTTTAACATCATTCAACGTGCAGTTTCAACTATATTGCCAGAAACACGGTTTTCAACACTTTCAGAGCGCAAAAACACGATTCCCACGTTTTCAACATCGCTCAGCATTCAATTTAAAGGAGAATGCCTGGAAAGGTTTTTGGAGTCACTCAGAGCCCAAAAACTCTGTTCTCAGCTTTGAACAATACTCAGCATTCAGATTTCAGTAGACTGTCAGAAATACAATTTTCAACCTCTCCAAGCCCAAAAACTCTGTTCCCAGCTTTGAACAACACACAGCATTCATTTTCCAGAAGTGCATCAGAAACGCTGTTTTCAACACTTTCACAACGCAAAAACGCGATTCCCGGGTTTTAACATCATTCAGCGTGCAGTTTCAACGATATTGCCAAAAACGCTGTTTTCGACACTTTCAGAGCGCAAAAACGCGATTCCCGGGTTTTAACATCATTCAACGTGCAGTTTCAACTATATTGCCAGAAACACGGTTGTCAACACTTTCAGAGGGCAAAAACACGATTCCCACGTTTTCAACATCGCTCAGCATTCAATTTAAAGGAGAATGCCTGGAATGGTTTTTGGAGTCACTCAGAGCCCAAAAACTCTGTTTTCAGCTTTGAACAACACTCAGCATTCAGATTTCAGTAGACTGTCAGAAACACAATTTTCACACTCTCCAAGCCCAAAAACTCTGTTCCCAGCTTTGAACAACACAAAGCACTCATTTTCCAGAAGTGCATCAGAAACGCTGTTTTCGACACTTTCAGAGCGCAAAAAACGCGATTCCTGGGTTTTAACATCATTCAACGTGCAGTTTCAACTATATTGCCAGAAACACGGTTTTCAAACCTTTCAGAGCGCAAAAACACGATTCCCACGTTTTCAACATCGCTCAGCATTCAATTTAAAGGAGAATGCCTGAAAAGGTTTTTGGAGTCACTCAGAGCCCAAAAACTCTGTTCTCAGCTTTGAACAACACTCAGCATTCAGATTTCAGTAGACTGCCAGAAACACAATTTTCACACTCTCCAAGCCCAAAAACTCTGTTCCCAGCTTTGAACAACACACAGCATTCATTTTCCAGAAGTGCATCAGAAACGCTGTTTTCAACACTGTCACAACGCAAAAACGCGATTCCCAGGTTTTAACATCATTCAGCGTGCAGTTTCAACGATATTGCCAGAAACGCTGTTTTCGACACTTTCAGAGCGCAAAAACGCGATTCCCGGGTTTTAACATCATTCAACGTGCAGTTTCAACTATATTGCCAGAAACACGGTTGTCAACACTTTCAGAGGGCAAAAACACGATTCCCACGTTTTCAACATCGCTCAGCATTCAATTTAAAGGACAATGCCTGGAAAGGTTTTTGGAGTCACTCAGAGCCCAAAAACTCTTTTCTCAGCTTTGAACAACACACAGCACTCATTTTCCAGAAGTGCATCAGAAACGCTGTTTTCGACACTTTCAGAGCGCAAAAACGCGATTCCTGGGTTTTAACATCATTCAACGTGCAGTTTCAATTATATTGCCAGAAACACGGTTTTCAACACTTTCAGAGCGCAAAAACACGATTCCCACGTTTTCAACATCGCTCAGCATTCAATTTAAAGGAGAATGCCTGGAAAGGTTTTTGGAGTCACTCAGAGCCCAAAAACGCTGTTCTCAGCTTTGAACAATACTCAGCATTCAGATTTCAGTAGACTGTCAGAAACACAATTTTCACCCTCTCCAAGCCCAAAAACTCTGTTCCCAGCTTTGAACAACACACAGCATTCATTTTCCAGAAGTGCATCAGAAACGCTGTTTTCGACACTTTCAGAGCGCAAAAACGCGATTCCTGGGTTTTAAATTCATTCAACGTGCATTTTCAACTATATTGCCAGAAACACGGTTTTCAACACTTTCAGAGCGCAAAAACACGATTCCCACGTTTTCAACATCGCTCAGCATTCAATTTAAAGGAGAATGCCTGGAAAGGTTTTTGGAGTCACTCAGAGCCCAAAAACTCTGTTCTCAGCTTTGAACAATACTCAGCATTCAGATTTCAGTAGACTGTCAGAAAAACAATTTTCACACTCTCCAAGCCCAAAAACTCTGTTCCCAGCTTTGAACAACTCACAGCACTCATTTTCCAGAAGTGCATCAGAAACGCTGTT
>NW_023494694.1:0-23461 GCF_013368585.1 Megalops cyprinoides | reverse complement strand
CTCCTTTAAATGATGCTGAGCGATGTTGAAAACGTGGGAATCGTGTTTTTGCGCTCTGAAATGTTGAAAACCGGTTTCTGGCAATATAGTTGAAACTGCACGGTTGAATGATGTTAAAACCCAGGAATCGCGTTTTTGCGCTCTGAAGTGTCGAAAACAGGGTTTCTCGCAATATCATTGAAACTGCACGCTGAATGATGTTAAAACCCGGGAATCGCGTTTTTGCGTTGTGAAAGTGTCGAAAACATGCGTTTTCTGATGCACTTCTGGAAAATGAATGCTGTGTGTGTGTTCAAAGCTGGGAACAGAGTTTTGGGCTTGGAGAGTGTGAAAATTGTGTTTCTGACAGTCTACTGAAATCTGAATGCTGAGTGTTGTTCAAAGCTGAGAACAGAGTTTTTGGGCTCTGAGTGACTCCAAAAACCTTTTCAGGCATTCTCCTTTAAATTGAATGCTGAGCGATGTTGAAAACGTGGGAATCGTGTTTTTGCGCTCTGAAAGTGTTGAAAACCGTGTTTCTGGCAATATAGTTGAAAATGCACGTTGAATGATGTTAAAACCCAGGAATCGCGTTTTTGCGCTCTGAAAGTGTCGAAAACAGCGTTTCTGATGCACTTCTGGAAAATGAATGCTGTGTGTTGTTCAAAGCTGGGAACAGAGTTTTTTGGGCTTGGAGAGGGTGAAAATTGTGTTTCTGACAGTCTACTGAAATCTGAATGCTGAGTATTGTTCAAAGCTGAGAACAGAGTTTTTGGGCTCTGAGTGACTCCAAAAACCTTTCCAGGCATTCTCCTTTAAATTGAATGCTGAGCGATGTTGAAAACGTGGGAATCGTGTTTTTTGCGCTCTGAAAGTGTTGAAAACCGTGTTTCTGGCAATATAGTTGAAACTGCACGTTGAATGATGTTAAAACCCAGGAATCGCGTTTTTGCGCTCTGAAAGTGTCGAAAACAGGGTTTCTCGCAATATCATTGAAACTGCACGCTGAATGATGTTTAAAACCCGGGAATCGCGTTTTTGCGTTGTGAAAGTGTAGAAAACGGCGTTTCTGATGCACTTCTGGAAAATGAATGCTGTGTGTTGTTCAAAGCTGGGAACAGAGTTTTTGGGCTTGGAGAGTGTGAAAATTGTGTTTCTGACAGTCTACTGAAATCTGAATGCTGAGTAGTTGTTCAAAGCTGAGAACAGAGTTTTTGGGCTCTGAGTGACTCCAAAAACCTTTCAGGCATTCTCCTTTAAATTGAATGCTGAGCGATGTTGAAAACGTGGGAATCGTGTTTTTGCGCTCTGAAAGTGTTGAAAACCGTGTTTCTGGCAATATAGTTGAAAATGCACGTTGAATGATGTTAAAACCCAGGAATCGCGTTTTTGCGCTCTGAAAGTGTCGAAAACAGGGTTTCTCGCAATATCATTGAAACTGCACGCTGAATGATGTTAAAACCCGGGAATCGCGTTTTTGCGTTGTGAAAGTGTAGAAAACGGCGTTTCTGATGCACTTCTGGAAAATGAATGCTGTGTGTTGTTCAAAGCTGGGAACAGAGTTTTTGGGCTCTGAGTGACTCCAAAAACCTTTCCAGGCATTCTCCTTTAAATTGAATGCTGAGCGATGTTGAAAACGTGGGAATCGTGTTTTTGCGCTCTGAAAGTGTTGAAAACCGTGTTTCTGGCAATATAGTTGAAACTGCACGTTGAATGATGTTAAAACCCAGGAATCGCGTTTTTGCGCTCTGAAAGTGTCGAAAACAGGGTTTCTCGCAATATCATTGAAACTGCACGCTGAATGATGTTAAAACCCGGGAATCGCGTTTTTGCGTTGTGAAAGTGTAGAAAACGGCGTTTCTGATGCACTTCTGGAAAAGGAATGCTGTGTGTTGTTCAAAGCTGGGAACAGAGTTTTTGGGCTTGGAGAGTGTGAAAATTGTGTTTCTGACAGTCTACTGAAATCTGAATGCTGAGTGTTGTTCAAAGCTGAGAACAGAGTTTTTGGGCTCTGAGTGACTCCAAAAACCTTTTCAGGCATTCTCCTTTAAATTGAATGCTGATCGATGTTGAAAACGTGGGAATCGTGTTTTTGCGCTCTGAAAGTGTTGAAAACCGTGTTTCTCGCAATATCATTGAAACTGCACTAAAACCCAGGAATCGCGTTTTTGCTCTCTGAAAGTGTCGAAAACAGGGTTTCTCGCAATATCATTGAAACTGCACGTTGAATGATGTTAAAACCCAGGAATCGCGTTTTTGCGCTCTGAAAGTTTCGAAAACAGGGTTTCTCGCAATATCATTGAAACTGCACGCTGAATGATGTTAAAACCCGGGAATCGCGTTTTTGCGTTGTGAAAGTGTAGAAAACGGCGTTTCTGATGCACTTCTGGAAAATGAATGCTGTGTGTTGTTCAAAGCTGGGAACAGAGTTTTTGGGCTTGGAGAGTGTGAAAATTGTGTTTCTGACAGTCTACTGAAATCTGAATGCTGAGTGTTGTTCAAAGCTGAGAACAGAGTTTTTGGGCTCTGAGTGACTCCAAAAACCTTTTCAGGCATTCTCCTTTAAATTGAATGCTGAGCGATGTTGAAAACGTGGGAATCGTGTTTTTGCGCTCTGAAAGTGTTGAAAACCGTGTTTCTGGCAATATAGTTGAAAGTGCACGCTGAATGATGTTAAAACCCAGGAATCGCGTTTTTGCGCTCTGAAAGTGTCGAAAACAGCGTTTCTGATGCACTTCTGGAAAATGAATGCTGTGTGTTGTTCAAAGCTGGGAACAGAGTTTTTGGGCTTGGAGAGTGTGAAAATTGTGTTTCTGGCAGTCGACTGAAATCTGAATGCTGAGTGTTGTTCAAGGCTGAGAACAGAGTTTTTGGGCTCTGAGTGACTCCAAAAACCTTTTCAGGCATTCTCCTTTAAATTGAATGCTGAGCGATGTTGAAAACGTGGGAATCGTGTTTTTGCGCTCTGAAAGTGTTGAAAACAGGGTTTCTCGCAATATCATTGAAACTGCACGCTGAATGATGTTAAAACCCGGGAATCGCGTTTTTGCGTTGTGAAAGTGTCGAAAACAGCTTTTCTGATGCACTTCTGGAAAATGAGTGCTGTGTCTTGTTCAAAGCTGGGAACAGAGTTTTTGGGCTTGGAGAGTGTGAAAATTGTGTTTCTGACAGTCTACTGAAATCTGAATGCTGAGTATTGTTCAAAGCTGAGAACAGAGTTTTTGGGCTCTGAGTGACTCCAAAAACCTTTCCAGGCATTCTCCTTTAAATTGAATGCTGAGCGATGTTGAAAACGTGGGAATCGTGTTTTTGCGCTCTGAAAGTGTCGAAAACAGCGTTTCTGATGCACTTCTGGAAAATGAATGCTGTGTGTTGTTCAAAGCTGAGAACAGAGTTTTTGGGCTCTGAGTGACTCCAAAAACCTTTTCAGGCATTCTCCTTTAAATTGAATGCTGATCGATGTTGAAAACGTGGGAATCGTGTTTTTGCGCTCTGAAAGTGTTGAAAACCGTGTTTCTGGCAATATAGTTGAAAATGCACGTTGAATGATGTTAAAACCCAGGAATCGCGTTTTTGCGCTCTGAAAGTGTCGAAAACAGGGTTTCTCGCAATATCATTGAAACTGCACGCTGAATGATGTTAAAACCCGGGAATCGCGTTTTTGCGTTGTGAAAGTGTAGAAAACGGCGTTTCTGATGCACTTCTGGAAAATGAATGCTGTGTGTTGTTCAAAGCTGGGAACAGAGTTTTTGGGCTTGGAGAGTGTGAAAATTGTGTTTCTGACAGTCTACTGAAATCTGAATGCTGAGTGTTGTTCAAAGCTGAGAACAGAGTTTTTGGGCTCTGAGTGACTCCAAAAACCTTTTCAGGCATTCTCCTTTAAATTGAATGCTGATCGATGTTGAAAACGTGGGAATCGTGTTTTTGCGCTCTGAAAGTGTTGAAAACCGTGTTTCTGGCAATATAGTTGAAAATGCACGTTGAATGATGTTAAAACCCAGGAATCGCGTTTTTGCGCTCTGAAAGTGTCGAAAACAGGGTTTCTCGCAATATCATTGAAACTGCACGCTGAATGATGTTAAAACCCGGGAATCGCGTTTTTGCGTTGTGAAAGTGTAGAAAACGGCGTTTCTGATGCACTTCTGGAAAATGAATGCTGTGTGTTGTTCAAAGCTGGGAACAGAGTTTTTGGGCTCTGAGTGACTCCAAAAACCTTTCCAGGCATTCTCCTTTAAATTGAATGCTGAGCGATGTTGAAAACGTGGGAATCGTGTTTTTGCGCTCTGAAAGTGTTGAAAACCGTGTTTCTGGCAATATAGTTGAAACTGCACGTTGAATGATGTTAAAACCCAGGAATCGCGTTTTTGCGCTCTGAAAGTGTCGAAAACAGGGTTTCTCGCAATATCATTGAAACTGCACGCTGAATGATGTTAAAACCCGGGAATCGCGTTTTTGCGTTGTGAAAGTGTAGAAAACGGCGTTTCTGATGCACTTCTGGAAAATGAATGCTGTGTGTTGTTCAAAGCTGGGAACAGAGTTTTTGGGCTTGGAGAGTGTGAAAATTGTGTTTCTGACAGTCTACTGAAATCTGAATGCTGAGTGTTGTTCAAAGCTGAGAACAGAGTTTTTGGGCTCTGAGTGACTCCAAAAACCTTTTCAGGCATTCTCCTTTAAATTGAATGCTGATCGATGTTGAAAACGTGGGAATCGTGTTTTTGCGCTCTGAAAGTGTTGAAAACCGTGTTTCTCGCAATATCATTGAAACTGCACTAAAACCCAGGAATCGCGTTTTTGCTCTCTGAAAGTGTCGAAAACAGGGTTTCTCGCAATATCATTGAAACTGCACGTTGAATGATGTTAAAACCCAGGAATCGCGTTTTTGCGCTCTGAAAGTTTCGAAAACAGGGTTTCTCGCAATATCATTGAAACTGCACGCTGAATGATGTTAAAACCCGGGAATCGCGTTTTTGCGTTGTGAAAGTGTAGAAAACGGCGTTTCTGATGCACTTCTGGAAAATGAATGCTGTGTGTTGTTCAAAGCTGGGAACAGAGTTTTTGGGCTTGGAGAGTGTGAAAATTGTGTTTCTGACAGTCTACTGAAATCTGAATGCTGAGTGTTGTTCAAAGCTGAGAACAGAGTTTTGGGGCTCTGAGTGACTCCAAAAACCTTTTCAGGCATTCTCCTTTAAATTGAATGCTGATCGATGTTGAAAACGTGGGAATCGTGTTTTTGCGCTCTGAAAGTGTTGAAAACCGTGTTTCTGGCAATATAGTTGAAAATGCACGTTGAATGATGTTAAAACCCAGGAATCGCGTTTTTGCGCTCTGAAAGTGTCGAAAACAGCGTTTCTGATGCACTTCTGGAAAATGAATGCTGTGTGTTGTTCAAAGCTGGGAACAGAGTTTTTGGGCTTGGAGAGGGTGAAAATTGTGTTTCTGGCAGTCTACTGAAATCTGAATGCTGAGTATTGTTCAAAGCTGAGAACAGAGTTTTTGGGCTCTGAGTGACTCCAAAAACCTTTCCAGGCATTCTCCTTTAAATTGAATGCTGAGCGATGTTGAAAACGTGGGAATCGTGTTTTTGCGCTCTGAAAGTGTTGAAAACCGTGTTTCTGGCAATATAGTTGAAACTGCACGTTGAATGATGTTAAAACCCAGGAATCGCGTTTTTGCGCTCTGAAAGTGTCGAAAACAGGGTTTCTCGCAATATCATTGAAACTGCATCGCTGAATGATGTTAAAACCCGGGAATCGCGTTTTTGCGTTGTGAAAGTGTAGAAAACGGCGTTTCTGATGCACTTCTGGAAAATGAATGCTGTGTGTTGTTCAAAGCTGGGAACAGAGTTTTTGGGCTTGGAGAGTGTGAAAATTGTGTTTCTGACAGTCTACTGAAATCTGAATGCTGAGTGTTGTTCAAAGCTGAGAACAGAGTTTTTGGGCTCTGAGTGACTCCAAAAACCTTTTCAGGCATTCTCCTTTAAATTGAATGCTGATCGATGTTGAAAACGTGGGAATCGTGTTTTTGCGCTCTGAAAGTGTTGAAAACCGTGTTTCTCGCAATATCATTGAAACTGCACGCTGAATGATGTTAAACCCAGGAATCGCGTTTTTGCGCTCTGAAAGTGTCGAAAACAGGGTTTCTCGCAATATCATTGAAACTGCACGCTGAATGATGTTAAAACCCGGGAATCGCGTTTTTGCGTTGTGAAAGTGTAGAAAACGGCGTTTCTGATGCACTTCTGGAAAATGAATGCTGTGTGTTGTTCAAAGCTGGGAACAGAGTTTTTGGGCTTGGAGAGTGTGAAAATTGTGTTTCTGACAGTCTACTGAAATCTGAATGCTGAGTGTTGTTCAAAGCTGAGAACAGAGTTTTTGGGCTCTGAGTGACTCCAAAAACCTTTTCAGGCATTCTCCTTTAAATTGAATGCTGATCGATGTTGAAAACGTGGGAATCGTGTTTTTGCGCTCTGAAAGTGTTGAAAACCGTGTTTCTGGCAATATAGTTGAAAATGCACGTTGAATGATGTTAAAACCCAGGAATCGCGTTTTTGCGCTCTGAAAGTTTCGAAAACAGGGTTTCTCGCAATATCATTGAAACTGCACGCTGAATGATGTTAAAACCCGGGAATCGCGTTTTTGCGTTGTGAAAGTGTAGAAAACGGCGTTTCTGATGCACTTCTGGAAAATGAATGCTGTGTGTTGTTCAAAGCTGGGAACAGAGTTTTTGGGCTCTGAGTGACTCCAAAAACCTTTTCAGACATTCTCCTTTAAATTGAATGCTGAGCGACGTTGAAAACGTGGGAATCGTGTTTTTGCGCTCTGAAAGTGTTGAAAACCGTGTTTCTGGCAATATAGTTGAAACTGCACGTTGGATGAAGTTAAAACCCGGGAATCGCGTTTTTGCTTTGTGATAGTGTAGAAAACGGCGTTTCTGATGCACTTTCTGGAAAATGAATGCTGTGTGTTGTTCAAAGCTGGGAACAGAGTTTTTGGGCTTGGAGAGTGTGAAAATTGTGTTTCTGACAGTCTACTGAAATCTGAATGCTGAGTGTTGTTCAAAGCTGAGAACAGAGTTTTTGGGCTCTGAGTGACTCCAAAAACCTTTTCAGGCATTCTCCTTTAAATTGAATGCTGAGCGATGTTGAAAACGTGGGAATCGTGTTTTTGCGCTCTGAAAGTGTTGAAAACCGTGTTTCTGGCAATATAGTTGAAACTGCACGCTGAATGATGTTAAAACCCAGGAATCGCGTTTTTGCGCTCTGAAAGTGTCGAAAACAGCTTTTCTGATGCACTTCTGGAAAATGAGTGCTGTGTGTTGTTCAAAGCTGGGAACAGAGTTTTTGGGCTTGGAGAGGGTGAAAATTGTGTTTCTGGCAGTCTACTGAAATCTGAATGCTGAGTATTGTTCAAAGCTGAGAACAGAGTTTTTGGGCTCTGAGTGACTCCAAAAACCTTTCCAGGCATTCTCCTTTAAATTGAATGCTGAGCGATGTTGAAAACGTGGGAATCGTGTTTTTGCGCTCTGAAAGTGTTGAAAACCGTGTTTCTGGCAATATAGTTGAAACTGCACGTTGAATGATGTTAAAACCCAGGAATCGCGTTTTTGCGCTCTGAAAGTGTCGAAAACAGGGTTTCTCGCAATATCATTGAAACTGCACGCTGAATGATGTTAAAACCCGGGAATCGCGTTTTTGCGTTGTGAAAGTGTAGAAAACGGCGTTTCTGATGCACTTCTGGAAAATGAATGCTGTGTGTTGTTCAAAGCTGGGAACAGAGTTTTTGGGCTTGGAGAGTGTGAAAATTGTGTTTCTGACAGTCTACTGAAATCTGAATGCTGAGTGTTGTTCAAAGCTGAGAACAGAGTTTTTGGGCTCTGAGTGACTCCAAAAACCTTTTCAGGCATTCTCCTTTAAATTGAATGCTGAGCGATGTTGAAAACGTGGGAATCGTGTTTTTGCGCTCTGAAAGTGTTGAAAACCGTGTTTCTGGCAATATAGTTGAAAATGCACGTTGAATGATGTTAAAACCCAGGAATCGCGTTTTTGCGCTCTGAAAGTGTCGAAAACAGGGTTTCTCGCAATATCATTGAAACTGCACGCTGAATGATGTTAAAACCCGGGAATCGCGTTTTTGCGTTGTGAAAGTGTAGAAAACGGCGTTTCTGATGCACTTCTGGAAAATGAATGCTGTGTGTTGTTCAAAGCTGGGAACAGAGTTTTTGGGCTCTGAGTGACTCCAAAAACCTTTTCAGACATTCTCCTTTAAATTGAATGCTGAGCGACGTTGAAAACGTGGGAATCGTGTTTTTGCGCTCTGAAAGTGTTGAAAACCGTGTTTCTGGCAATATAGTTGAAACTGCACGTTGGATGAAGTTAAAACCCGGGAATCGCGTTTTTGCTTTGTGATAGTGTAGAAAACGGCGTTTCTGATGCACTTCTGGAAAATGAATGCTGTGTGTTGTTCAAAGCTGGGAACAGAGTTTTTGGGCTTGGAGAGTGTGAAAATTGTGTTTCTGACAGTCTACTGAAATCTGAATGCTGAGTGTTGTTCAAAGCTGAGAACAGAGTTTTTGGGCTCTGAGTGACTCCAAAAACCTTTTCAGGCATTCTCCTTTAAATTGAATGCTGAGCGATGTTGAAAACGTGGGAATCGTGTTTTTGCGCTCTGAAAGTGTTGAAAACCGTGTTTCTGGCAATATAGTTGAAACTGCACGCTGAATGATGTTAAAACCCAGGAATCGCGTTTTTGCGCTCTGAAAGTGTCGAAAACAGCTTTTCTGATGCACTTCTGGAAAATGAGTGCTGTGTGTTGTTCAAAGCTGGGAACAGAGTTTTTGGGCTTGGAGAGGGTGAAAATTGTGTTTCTGACAGTCTACTGAAATCTGAATGCTGAGTATTGTTCAAAGCTGAGAACAGAGTTTTTGGGCTCTGAGTGACTCCAAAAACCTTTCCAGGCATTCTCCTTTAAATTGAATGCTGAGCGATGTTGAAAACGTGGGAATCGTGTTTTTGCGCTCTGAAAGTGTTGAAAACCGTGTTTCTGGCAATATAGTTGAAACTGCACGTTGAATGATGTTAAAACCCAGGAATCGCGTTTTTGCGCTCTGAAAGTGTCGAAAACAGGGTTTCTCGCAATATCATTGAAACTGCACGCTGAATGATGTTAAAACCCGGGAATCGCGTTTTTGCGTTGTGAAAGTGTAGAAAACGGCGTTTCTGATGCACTTCTGGAAAATGAATGCTGTGTGTTGTTCAAAGCTGGGAACAGAGTTTTTGGGCTTGGAGAGTGTGAAAATTGTGTTTCTGACAGTCTACTGAAATCTGAATGCTGAGTGTTGTTCAAAGCTGAGAACAGAGTTTTTGGGCTCTGAGTGACTCCAAAAACCTTTTCAGGCATTCTCCTTTAAATTGAATGCTGAGCGATGTTGAAAACGTGGGAATCGTGTTTTTGCGCTCTGAAAGTGTTGAAAACCGTGTTTCTGGCAATATAGTTGAAAATGCACGTTGAATGATGTTAAAACCCAGGAATCGCGTTTTTGCGCTCTGAAAGTGTCGAAAACAGCGTTTCTGATGCACTTCTGGAAAATGAATGCTGTGTGTTGTTCAAAGCTGGGAACAGAGTTTTTGGGCTTGGAGAGGGTGAAAATTGTGTTTCTGACAGTCTACTGAAATCTGAATGCTGAGTATTGTTCAAAGCTGAGAACAGAGTTTTTGGGCTCTGAGTGACTCCAAAAACCTTTCCAGGCATTCTCCTTTAAATTGAATGCTGAGCGATGTTGAAAACGTGGGAATCGTGTTTTTGCGCTCTGAAAGTGTTGAAAACCGTGTTTCTGGCAATATAGTTGAAACTGCACGTTGAATGATGTTAAAACCCAGGAATCGCGTTTTTGCGCTCTGAAAGTGTCGAAAACAGGGTTTCTCGCAATATCATTGAAACTGCACGCTGAATGATGTTAAAACCCGGGAATCGCGTTTTTGCGTTGTGAAAGTGTAGAAAACGGCGTTTCTGATGCACTTCTGGAAAATGAATGCTGTGTGTTGTTCAAAGCTGGGAACAGAGTTTTTGGGCTCTGAGTGACTCCAAAAACCTTTTCAGACATTCTCCTTTAAATTGAATGCTGAGCGACGTTGAAAACGTGGGAATCGTGTTTTTGCGCTCTGAAAGTGTTGAAAACCGTGTTTCTGGCAATATAGTTGAAACTGCACGTTGGATGAAGTTAAAACCCGGGAATCGCGTTTTTGCTTTGTGATAGTGTAGAAAACGGCGTTTCTGATGCACTTTCTGGAAAATGAATGCTGTGTGTTGTTCAAAGCTGGGAACAGAGTTTTTGGGCTTGGAGAGTGTGAAAATTGTGTTTCTGACAGTCTACTGAAATCTGAATGCTGAGTGTTGTTCAAAGCTGAGAACAGAGTTTTTGGGCTCTGAGTGACTCCAAAAACCTTTTCAGGCATTCTCCTTTAAATTGAATGCTGAGCGATGTTGAAAACGTGGGAATCGTGTTTTTGCGCTCTGAAAGTGTTGAAAACCGTGTTTCTGGCAATATAGTTGAAACTGCACGCTGAATGATGTTAAAACCCAGGAATCGCGTTTTTGCGCTCTGAAAGTGTCGAAAACAGCTTTTCTGATGCACTTCTGGAAAATGAGTGCTGTGTGTTGTTCAAAGCTGGGAACAGAGTTTTTGGGCTTGGAGAGGGTGAAAATTGTGTTTCTGGCAGTCTACTGAAATCTGAATGCTGAGTATTGTTCAAAGCTGAGAACAGAGTTTTTGGGCTCTGAGTGACTCCAAAAACCTTTCCAGGCATTCTCCTTTAAATTGAATGCTGAGCGATGTTGAAAACGTGGGAATCGTGTTTTTGCGCTCTGAAAGTGTTGAAAACCGTGTTTCTGGCAATATAGTTGAAACTGCACGTTGAATGATGTTAAAACCCAGGAATCGCGTTTTTGCGCTCTGAAAGTGTCGAAAACAGGGTTTCTCGCAATATCATTGAAACTGCACGCTGAATGATGTTAAAACCCGGGAATCGCGTTTTTGCGTTGTGAAAGTGTAGAAAACGGCGTTTCTGATGCACTTCTGGAAAATGAATGCTGTGTGTTGTTCAAAGCTGGGAACAGAGTTTTTGGGCTTGGAGAGTGTGAAAATTGTGTTTCTGACAGTCTACTGAAATCTGAATGCTGAGTGTTGTTCAAAGCTGAGAACAGAGTTTTTGGGCTCTGAGTGACTCCAAAAACCTTTTCAGGCATTCTCCTTTAAATTGAATGCTGAGCGATGTTGAAAACGTGGGAATCGTGTTTTTGCGCTCTGAAAGTGTTGAAAACCGTGTTTCTGGCAATATAGTTGAAAATGCACGTTGAATGATGTTAAAACCCAGGAATCGCGTTTTTGCGCTCTGAAAGTGTCGAAAACAGCGTTTCTGATGCACTTCTGGAAAATGAATGCTGTGTGTTGTTCAAAGCTGGGAACAGAGTTTTTGGGCTTGGAGAGGGTGAAAATTGTGTTTCTGACAGTCTACTGAAATCTGAATGCTGAGTATTGTTCAAAGCTGAGAACAGAGTTTTTGGGCTCTGAGTGACTCCAAAAACCTTTCCAGGCATTCTCCTTTAAATTGAATGCTGAGCGATGTTGAAAACGTGGGAATCGTGTTTTTGCGCTCTGAAAGTGTTGAAAACCGTGTTTCTGGCAATATAGTTGAAACTGCACGTTGAATGATGTTAAAACCCAGGAATCGCGTTTTTGCGCTCTGAAAGTGTCGAAAACAGGGTTTCTCGCAATATCATTGAAACTGCACGCTGAATGATGTTAAAACCCGGGAATCGCGTTTTTGCGTTGTGAAAGTGTAGAAAACGGCGTTTCTGATGCACTTCTGGAAAATGAATGCTGTGTGTTGTTCAAAGCTGGGAACAGAGTTTTTGGGCTTGGAGAGTGTGAAAATTGTGTTTCTGACAGTCTACTGAAATCTGAATGCTGAGTGTTGTTCAAAGCTGAGAACAGAGTTTTTGGGCTCTGAGTGACTCCAAAAACCTTTTCAGGCATTCTCCTTTAAATTGAATGCTGATCGATGTTGAAAACGTGGGAATCGTGTTTTTGCGCTCTGAAAGTGTTGAAAACCGTGTTTCTGGCAATATAGTTGAAAATGCACGTTGAATGATGTTAAAACCCAGGAATCGCGTTTTTGCGCTCTGAAAGTGTCGAAAACAGGGTTTCTCGCAATATCATTGAAACTGCACGCTGAATGATGTTAAAACCCGGGAATCGCGTTTTTGCGTTGTGAAAGTGTAGAAAACGGCGTTTCTGATGCACTTCTGGAAAATGAATGCTGTGTGTTGTTCAAAGCTGGGAACAGAGTTTTTGGGCTCTGAGTGACTCCAAAAACCTTTCCAGGCATTCTCCTTTAAATTGAATGCTGAGCGATGTTGAAAACGTGGGAATCGTGTTTTTGCGCTCTGAAAGTGTTGAAAACCGTGTTTCTGGCAATATAGTTGAAACTGCACGTTGAATGATGTTAAAACCCAGGAATCGCGTTTTTGCGCTCTGAAAGTGTCGAAAACAGGGTTTCTCGCAATATCATTGAAACTGCACGCTGAATGATGTTAAAACCCGGGAATCGCGTTTTTGCGTTGTGAAAGTGTAGAAAACGGCGTTTCTGATGCACTTCTGGAAAATGAATGCTGTGTGTTGTTCAAAGCTGGGAACAGAGTTTTTGGGCTTGGAGAGTGTGAAAATTGTGTTTCTGACAGTCTACTGAAATCTGAATGCTGAGTGTTGTTCAAAGCTGAGAACAGAGTTTTTGGGCTCTGAGTGACTCCAAAAACCTTTTCAGGCATTCTCCTTTAAATTGAATGCTGATCGATGTTGAAAACGTGGGAATCGTGTTTTTGCGCTCTGAAAGTGTTGAAAACCGTGTTTCTCGCAATATCATTGAAACTGCACTAAAACCCAGGAATCGCGTTTTTGCTCTCTGAAAGTGTCGAAAACAGGGTTTCTCGCAATATCATTGAAACTGCACGTTGAATGATGTTAAAACCCAGGAATCGCGTTTTTGCGCTCTGAAAGTTTCGAAAACAGGGTTTCTCGCAATATCATTGAAACTGCACGCTGAATGATGTTAAAACCCGGGAATCGCGTTTTTGCGTTGTGAAAGTGTAGAAAACGGCGTTTCTGATGCACTTCTGGAAAATGAATGCTGTGTGTTGTTCAAAGCTGGGAACAGAGTTTTTGGGCTTGGAGAGTGTGAAAATTGTGTTTCTGACAGTCTACTGAAATCTGAATGCTGAGTGTTGTTCAAAGCTGAGAACAGAGTTTTGGGGCTCTGAGTGACTCCAAAAACCTTTTCAGGCATTCTCCTTTAAATTGAATGCTGATCGATGTTGAAAACGTGGGAATCGTGTTTTTGCGCTCTGAAAGTGTTGAAAACCGTGTTTCTGGCAATATAGTTGAAAATGCACGTTGAATGATGTTAAAACCCAGGAATCGCGTTTTTGCGCTCTGAAAGTGTCGAAAACAGCGTTTCTGATGCACTTCTGGAAAATGAATGCTGTGTGTTGTTCAAAGCTGGGAACAGAGTTTTTGGGCTTGGAGAGGGTGAAAATTGTGTTTCTGGCAGTCTACTGAAATCTGAATGCTGAGTATTGTTCAAAGCTGAGAACAGAGTTTTTGGGCTCTGAGTGACTCCAAAAACCTTTCCAGGCATTCTCCTTTAAATTGAATGCTGAGCGATGTTGAAAACGTGGGAATCGTGTTTTTGCGCTCTGAAAGTGTTGAAAACCGTGTTTCTGGCAATATAGTTGAAACTGCACGTTGAATGATGTTAAAACCCAGGAATCGCGTTTTTGCGCTCTGAAAGTGTCGAAAACAGGGTTTCTCGCAATATCATTGAAACTGCTCGCTGAATGATGTTAAAACCCGGGAATCGCGTTTTTGCGTTGTGAAAGTGTAGAAAACGGCGTTTCTGATGCACTTCTGGAAAATGAATGCTGTGTGTTGTTCAAAGCTGGGAACAGAGTTTTTGGGCTTGGAGAGTGTGAAAATTGTGTTTCTGACAGTCTACTGAAATCTGAATGCTGAGTGTTGTTCAAAGCTGAGAACAGAGTTTTTGGGCTCTGAGTGACTCCAAAAACCTTTTCAGGCATTCTCCTTTAAATTGAATGCTGATCGATGTTGAAAACGTGGGAATCGTGTTTTTGCGCTCTGAAAGTGTTGAAAACCGTGTTTCTCGCAATATCATTGAAACTGCACTAAAACCCAGGAATCGCGTTTTTGCGCTCTGAAAGTGTCGAAAACAGGGTTTCTCGCAATATCATTGAAACTGCACGCTGAATGATGTTAAAACCCGGGAATCGCGTTTTTGCGTTGTGAAAGTGTAGAAAACGGCGTTTCTGATGCACTTCTGGAAAATGAATGCTGTGTGTTGTTCAAAGCTGGGAACAGAGTTTTTGGGCTTGGAGAGTGTGAAAATTGTGTTTCTGACAGTCTACTGAAATCTGAATGCTGAGTGTTGTTCAAAGCTGAGAACAGAGTTTTTGGGCTCTGAGTGACTCCAAAAACCTTTTCAGGCATTCTCCTTTAAATTGAATGCTGATCGATGTTGAAAACGTGGGAATCGTGTTTTTGCGCTCTGAAAGTGTTGAAAACCGTGTTTCTGGCAATATAGTTGAAAATGCACGTTGAATGATGTTAAAACCCAGGAATCGCGTTTTTGCGCTCTGAAAGTTTCGAAAACAGGGTTTCTCGCAATATCATTGAAACTGCACGCTGAATGATGTTAAAACCCGGGAATCGCGTTTTTGCGTTGTGAAAGTGTAGAAAACGGCGTTTCTGATGCACTTCTGGAAAATGAATGCTGTGTGTTGTTCAAAGCTGGGAACAGAGTTTTTGGGCTCTGAGTGACTCCAAAAACCTTTTCAGACATTCTCCTTTAAATTGAATGCTGAGCGACGTTGAAAACGTGGGAATCGTGTTTTTGCGCTCTGAAAGTGTTGAAAACCGTGTTTCTGGCAATATAGTTGAAACTGCACGTTGGATGAAGTTAAAACCCGGGAATCGCGTTTTTGCTTTGTGATAGTGTAGAAAACGGCGTTTCTGATGCATTTCTGGAAAATGAATGCTGTGTGTTGTTCAAAGCTGGGAACAGAGTTTTTGGGCTTGGAGAGTGTGAAAATTGTGTTTCTGACAGTCTACTGAAATCTGAATGCTGAGTGTTGTTCAAAGCTGAGAACAGAGTTTTTGGGCTCTGAGTGACTCCAAAAACCTTTTCAGGCATTCTCCTTTAAATTGAATGCTGAGCGATGTTGAAAACGTGGGAATCGTGTTTTTGCGCTCTGAAAGTGTTGAAAACCGTGTTTCTGGCAATATAGTTGAAACTGCACGCTGAATGATGTTAAAACCCAGGAATCGCGTTTTTGCGCTCTGAAAGTGTCGAAAACAGCTTTTCTGATGCACTTCTGGAAAATGAGTGCTGTGTGTTGTTCAAAGCTGGGAACAGAGTTTTTGGGCTTGGAGAGGGTGAAAATTGTGTTTCTGGCAGTCTACTGAAATCTGAATGCTGAGTATTGTTCAAAGCTGAGAACAGAGTTTTTGGGCTCTGAGTGACTCCAAAAACCTTTCCAGGCATTCTCCTTTAAATTGAATGCTGAGCGATGTTGAAAACGTGGGAATCGTGTTTTTGCGCTCTGAAAGTGTTGAAAACCGTGTTTCTGGCAATATAGTTGAAACTGCACGTTGAATGATGTTAAAACCCAGGAATCGCGTTTTTGCGCTCTGAAAGTTTCGAAAACAGGGTTTCTCGCAATATCATTGAAACTGCACGCTGAATGATGTTAAAACCCGGGAATCGCGTTTTTGCGTTGTGAAAGTGTAGAAAACGGCGTTTCTGATGCACTTCTGGAAAATGAATGCTGTGTGTTGTTCAAAGCTGGGAACAGAGTTTTTGGGCTTGGAGAGTGTGAAAATTGTGTTTCTGACAGTCTACTGAAATCTGAATGCTGAGTGTTGTTCAAAGCTGAGAACAGAGTTTTTGGGCTCTGAGTGACTCCAAAAACCTTTTCAGGCATTCTCCTTTAAATTGAATGCTGAGCGATGTTGAAAACGTGGGAATCGTGTTTTTGCGCTCTGAAAGTGTTGAAAACCGTGTTTCTGGCAATATAGTTGAAAATGCACGTTGAATGATGTTAAAACCCAGGAATCGCGTTTTTGCGCTCTGAAAGTGTCGAAAACAGCGTTTCTGATGCACTTCTGGAAAATGAATGCTGTGTGTTGTTCAAAGCTGGGAACAGAGTTTTTGGGCTTGGAGAGGGTGAAAATTGTGTTTCTGACAGTCTACTGAAATCTGAATGCTGAGTATTGTTCAAAGCTGAGAACAGAGTTTTTGGGCTCTGAGTGACTCCAAAAACCTTTCCAGGCATTCTCCTTTAAATTGAATGCTGAGCGATGTTGAAAACGTGGGAATCGTGTTTTTGCGCTCTGAAAGTGTTGAAAACCGTGTTTCTGGCAATATAGTTGAAACTGCACGTTGAATGATGTTAAAACCCAGGAATCGCGTTTTTGCGCTCTGAAAGTGTCGAAAACAGGGTTTCTCGCAATATCATTGAAACTGCACGCTGAATGATGTTAAAACCCGGGAATCGCGTTTTTGCGTTGTGAAAGTGTAGAAAACGGCGTTTCTGATGCACTTCTGGAAAATGAATGCTGTGTGTTGTTCAAAGCTGGGAACAGAGTTTTTGGGCTTGGAGAGTGTGAAAATTGTGTTTCTGACAGTCTACTGAAATCTGAATGCTGAGTGTTGTTCAAAGCTGAGAACAGAGTTTTTGGGCTCTGAGTGACTCCAAAAACCTTTTCAGGCATTCTCCTTTAAATTGAATGCTGAGCGATGTTGAAAACGTGGGAATCGTGTTTTTGCGCTCTGAAAGTGTTGAAAACCGTGTTTCTGGCAATATAGTTGAAAATGCACGTTGAATGATGTTAAAACCCAGGAATCGCGTTTTTGCGCTCTGAAAGTGTCGAAAACAGGGTTTCTCGCAATATCATTGAAACTGCACGCTGAATGATGTTAAAACCCGGGAATCGCGTTTTTGCGTTGTGAAAGTGTAGAAAACGGCGTTTCTGATGCACTTCTGGAAAATGAATGCTGTGTGTTGTTCAAAGCTGGGAACAGAGTTTTTGGGCTCTGAGTGACTCCAAAAACCTTTCCAGGCATTCTCCTTTAAATTGAATGCTGAGCGATGTTGAAAACGTGGGAATCGTGTTTTTGCGCTCTGAAAGTGTTGAAAACCGTGTTTCTGGCAATATAGTTGAAACTGCACGTTGAATGATGTTAAAACCCAGGAATCGCGTTTTTGCGCTCTGAAAGTGTCGAAAACAGGGTTTCTCGCAATATCATTGAAACTGCACGCTGAATGATGTTAAAACCCGGGAATCGCGTTTTTGCGTTGTGAAAGTGTAGAAAACGGCGTTCCTGATGCACTTCTGGAAAAGGAATGCTGTGTGTTGTTCAAAGCTGGGAACAGAGTTTTTGGGCTTGGAGAGTGTGAAAATTGTGTTTCTGGCAGTCTACTGAAATCTGAATGCTGAGTGTTGTTCAAAGCTGAGAACAGAGTTTTTGGGCTCTGAGTGACTCCAAAAACCTTTTCAGGCATTCTCCTTTAAATTGAATGCTGATCGATGTTGAAAACGTGGGAATCGTGTTTTTGCGCTCTGAAAGTGTTGAAAACCGTGTTTCTCGCAATATCATTGAAACTGCACTAAAACCCAGGAATCGCGTTTTTGCTCTCTGAAAGTGTCGAAAACAGGGTTTCTCGCAATATCATTGAAACTGCACGCTGAATGATGTTAAAACCCAGGAATCGCGTTTTTGCGCTCTGAAAGTTTCGAAAACAGGGTTTCTCGCAATATCATTGAAACTGCACGCTGAATGATGTTAAAACCCGGGAATCGCGTTTTTGCGTTGTGAAAGTGTAGAAAACGGCGTTTCTGATGCACTTCTGGAAAATGAATGCTGTGTGTTGTTCAAAGCTGGGAACAGAGTTTTTGGGCTTGGAGAGTGTGAAAATTGTGTTTCTGACAGTCTACTGAAATCTGAATGCTGAGTGTTGTTCAAAGCTGAGAACAGAGTTTTTGGGCTCTGAGTGACTCCAAAAACCTTTTCAGGCATTCTCCTTTAAATTGAATGCTGAGCGATGTTGAAAACGTGGGAATCGTGTTTTTGCGCTCTGAAAGTGTTGAAAACCGTGTTTCTGGCAATATAGTTGAAAGTGCACGCTGAATGATGTTAAAACCCAGGAATCGCGTTTTTGCGCTCTGAAAGTGTCGAAAACAGCGTTTCTGATGCACTTCTGGAAAATGAATGCTGTGTGTTGTTCAAAGCTGGGAACAGAGTTTTTGGGCTTGGAGAGTGTGAAAATTGTGTTTCTGGCAGTCTACTGAAATCTGAATGCTGAGTGTTGTTCAAAGCTGAGAACAGAGTTTTTGGGCTCTGAGTGACTCCAAAAACCTTTTCAGGCATTCTCCTTTAAATTGAATGCTGAGCGATGTTGAAAACGTGGGAATCGTGTTTTTGCGCTCTGAAAGTGTTGAAAACAGGGTTTCTCGCAATATCATTGAAACTGCACGCTGAATGATGTTAAAACCCGGGAATCGCGTTTTTGCGTTGTGAAAGTGTCGAAAACAGCTTTTCTGATGCACTTCTGGAAAATGAGTGCTGTGTCTTGTTCAAAGCTGGGAACAGAGTTTTTGGGCTTGGAGAGTGTGAAAATTGTGTTTCTGACAGTCTACTGAAATCTGAATGCTGAGTATTGTTCAAAGCTGAGAACAGAGTTTTTGGGCTCTGAGTGACTCCAAAAACCTTTCCAGGCATTCTCCTTTAAATTGAATGCTGAGCGATGTTGAAAACGTGGGAATCGTGTTTTTGCGCTCTGAAAGTGTCGAAAACAGCGTTTCTGATGCACTTCTGGAAAATGAATGCTGTGTGTTGTTCAAAGCTGAGAACAGAGTTTTTGGGCTCTGAGTGACTCCAAAAACCTTTTCAGGCATTCTCCTTTAAATTGAATGCTGATCGATGTTGAAAACGTGGGAATCGTGTTTTTGCGCTCTGAAAGTGTTGAAAACCGTGTTTCTGGCAATATAGTTGAAAATGCACGTTGAATGATGTTAAAACCCAGGAATCGCGTTTTTGCGCTCTGAAAGTGTCGAAAACAGGGTTTCTCGCAATATCATTGAAACTGCACGCTGAATGATGTTAAAACCCGGGAATCGCGTTTTTGCGTTGTGAAAGTGTAGAAAACGGCGTTTCTGATGCACTTCTGGAAAATGAATGCTGTGTGTTGTTCAAAGCTGGGAACAGAGTTTTTGGGCTTGGAGAGTGTGAAAATTGTGTTTCTGACAGTCTACTGAAATCTGAATGCTGAGTGTTGTTCAAAGCTGAGAACAGAGTTTTTGGGCTCTGAGTGACTCCAAAAACCTTTTCAGGCATTCTCCTTTAAATTGAATGCTGATCGATGTTGAAAACGTGGGAATCGTGTTTTTGCGCTCTGAAAGTGTTGAAAACCGTGTTTCTGGCAATATAGTTGAAAATGCACGTTGAATGATGTTAAAACCCAGGAATCGCGTTTTTGCGCTCTGAAAGTGTCGAAAACAGGGTTTCTCGCAATATCATTGAAACTGCACGCTGAATGATGTTAAAACCCGGGAATCGCGTTTTTGCGTTGTGAAAGTGTAGAAAACGGCGTTTCTGATGCACTTCTGGAAAATGAATGCTGTGTGTTGTTCAAAGCTGGGAACAGAGTTTTTGGGCTCTGAGTGACTCCAAAAACCTTTCCAGGCATTCTCCTTTAAATTGAATGCTGAGCGATGTTGAAAACGTGGGAATCGTGTTTTTGCGCTCTGAAAGTGTTGAAAACCGTGTTTCTGGCAATATAGTTGAAACTGCACGTTGAATGATGTTAAAACCCAGGAATCGCGTTTTTGCGCTCTGAAAGTGTCGAAAACAGGGTTTCTCGCAATATCATTGAAACTGCACGCTGAATGATGTTAAAACCCGGGAATCGCGTTTTTGCGTTGTGAAAGTGTAGAAAACGGCGTTTCTGATGCACTTCTGGAAAATGAATGCTGTGTGTTGTTCAAAGCTGGGAACAGAGTTTTTGGGCTTGGAGAGTGTGAAAATTGTGTTTCTGACAGTCTACTGAAATCTGAATGCTGAGTGTTGTTCAAAGCTGAGAACAGAGTTTTTGGGCTCTGAGTGACTCCAAAAACCTTTTCAGGCATTCTCCTTTAAATTGAATGCTGATCGATGTTGAAAACGTGGGAATCGTGTTTTTGCGCTCTGAAAGTGTTGAAAACCGTGTTTCTCGCAATATCATTGAAACTGCACTAAAACCCAGGAATCGCGTTTTTGCTCTCTGAAAGTGTCGAAAACAGGGTTTCTCGCAATATCATTGAAACTGCACGTTGAATGATGTTAAAACCCAGGAATCGCGTTTTTGCGCTCTGAAAGTTTCGAAAACAGGGTTTCTCGCAATATCATTGAAACTGCACGCTGAATGATGTTAAAACCCGGGAATCGCGTTTTTGCGTTGTGAAAGTGTAGAAAACGGCGTTTCTGATGCACTTCTGGAAAATGAATGCTGTGTGTTGTTCAAAGCTGGGAACAGAGTTTTTGGGCTTGGAGAGTGTGAAAATTGTGTTTCTGACAGTCTACTGAAATCTGAATGCTGAGTGTTGTTCAAAGCTGAGAACAGAGTTTTGGGGCTCTGAGTGACTCCAAAAACCTTTTCAGGCATTCTCCTTTAAATTGAATGCTGAGCGATGTTGAAAACGTGGGAATCGTGTTTTTGCGCTCTGAAAGTGTTGAAAACCGTGTTTCTGGCAATATAGTTGAAAATGCACGTTGAATGATGTTAAAACCCAGGAATCGCGTTTTTGCGCTCTGAAAGTGTCGAAAACAGCGTTTCTGATGCACTTCTGGAAAATGAGTGCTGTGTGTTGTTCAAAGCTGGGAACAGAGTTTTTGGGCTTGGAGAGGGTGAAAATTGTGTTTCTGACAGTCTACTGAAATCTGAATGCTGAGTATTGTTCAAAGCTGAGAACAGAGTTTTTGGGCTCTGAGTGACTCCAAAAACCTTTCCAGGCATTCTCCTTTAAATTGAATGCTGAGCGATGTTGAAAACGTGGGAATCGTGTTTTTGCGCTCTGAAAGTGTTGAAAACCGTGTTTCTGGCAATATAGTTGAAACTGCACGTTGAATGATGTTAAAACCCAGGAATCGCGTTTTTGCAGCTCTGAAAGTGTCGAAAACAGGGTTTCTCGCAATATCATTGAAACTGCACGCTGAATGATGTTAAAACCCGGGAATCGCGTTTTTGCGTTGTGAAAGTGTAGAAAACGGCGTTTCTGATGCACTTCTGGAAAATGAATGCTGTGTGTTGTTCAAAGCTGGGAACAGAGTTTTTGGGCTTGGAGAGTGTGAAAATTGTGTTTCTGACAGTCTACTGAAATTCTGAATGCTGAGTGTTGTTCAAAGCTGAGAACAGAGTTTTTGGGCTCTGAGTGACTCCAAAAACCTTTTCAGGCATTCTCCTTTAAATTGAATGCTGATCGATGTTGAAAACGTGGGAATCGTGTTTTTGCGCTCTGAAAGTGTTGAAAACCGTGTTTCTGGCAATATAGTTGAAAATGCACGTTGAATGATGTTAAAACCCAGGAATCGCGTTTTTGCGCTCTGAAAGTGTCGAAAACAGGGTTTCTCGCAATATCATTGAAACTGCACGCTGAATGATGTTAAAACCCGGGAATCGCGTTTTTGCGTTGTGAAAGTGTAGAAAACGGCGTTTCTGATGCACTTCTGGAAAATGAATGCTGTGTGTTGTTCAAAGCTGGGAACAGAGTTTTTGGGCTTGGAGAGTGTGAAAATTGTGTTTCTGACAGTCTACTGAAATCTGAATGCTGAGTGTTGTTCAAAGCTGAGAACAGAGTTTTTGGGGCTCTGAGTGACTCCAAAAACCTTTTCAGGCATTCTCCTTTAAATTGAATGCTGATCGATGTTGAAAACGTGGGAATCGTGTTTTTGCGCTCTGAAAGTGTTGAAAACCGTGTTTCTGGCAATATAGTTGAAAATGCACGTTGAATGATGTTAAAACCCAGGAATCGCGTTTTTGCGCTCTGAAAGTGTCGAAAACAGCGTTTCTGATGCACTTCTGGAAAATGAATGCTGTGTGTTGTTCAAAGCTGGGAACAGAGTTTTTGGGCTTGGAGAGTGTGAAAATTGTGTTTCTGGCAGTCTACTGAAATCTGAATGCTGAGTATTGTTCAAAGCTGAGAACAGAGTTTTTGGGCTCTGAGTGACTCCAAAAACCTTTTCAGGCATTCTCCTTTAAATTGAATGCTGAGCGATGTTGAAAACGTGGGAATCGTGTTTTTGCGCTCTGAAAGTGTTGAAAACCGTGTTTCTGGCAATATAGTTGAAACTGCACGTTGAATGATGTTAAAACCCGGGAATCGCGTTTTTGCGTTGTGAAAGTGTAGAAAACGGCGTTTCTGATGCACTTCTGGAAAATGAATGCTGTGTGTTGTTCAAAGCTGGGAACAGAGTTTTTGGGCTTGGAGAGTGTGAAAATTGTGTTTCTGACAGTCTACTGAAATCTGAATGCTGAGTGTTGTTCAAAGCTGAGAACAGAGTTTTTGGGCTCTGAGTGACTCCAAAAACCTTTTCAGGCATTCTCCTTTAAATTGAATGCTGAGCGATGTTGAAAACGTGGGAATCGTGTTTTTGCGCTCTGAAAGTGTTGAAAACCGTGTTTCTGGCAATATAGTTGAAAATGCACGTTGAATGATGTTAAAACCCAGGAATCGCGTTTTTGCGCTCTGAAAGTTTCGAAAACAGGGTTTCTCGCAATATCATTGAAACTGCACGCTGAATGATGTTAAAACCCGGGAATCGCGTTTTTGCGTTGTGAAAGTGTAGAAAACGGCGTTTCTGATGCACTTCTGGAATCTGAATGCTGAGTATTGTTCAAAGCTGAGAACAGAGTTTTTGGGCTCTGAGTGACTCCAAAAACCTTTCCAGGCATTCTCCTTTAAATTGAATGCTGAGCGATGTTGAAAACGTGGGAATCGTGTTTTTGCGCTCTGAAAGTGTTGAAAACCGTGTTTCTGGCAATATAGTTGAAACTGCACGTTGAATGAAGTTAAAACCCAGGAATCGCGTTTTTGCGCTCTGAAAGTGTCGAAAACAGGGTTTCTCGCAATATCATTGAAACTGCACGCTGAATGATGTTAAAACCCGGGAATCGCGTTTTTGCGTTGTGAAAGTGTCGAAAACGGCGTTTCTGATGCACTTCTGGAAAATGAATGCTGTGTGTTGTTCAAAGCTGGGAACAGAGTTTTTGGGCTTGGAGAGTGTGAAAATTGTGTTTCTGACAGTCTACTGAAATCTGAATGCTGAGTGTTGTTCAAAGCTGAGAACAGAGTTTTTGGGCTCTGAGTGACTCCAAAAACCTTT